>NC_058131.1:142894854-143132588 GCF_016433145.1 Gracilinanus agilis
TTGTGGGGTTCCTCCGTTCGTCTGGACTTGTTTTTATGTCCCCTTGAGGAGTTTTGTGTGTTTTGGTCAGGAGAGGTTAAGAGCTGCTTCTTACTCTGCCGCCATCTTAACCCGGAACCCCTGTAATACCAGTTTTAACATATACTTTCAGAATTGTGAAAAGATATGGAAAGTATGCAAACAAAAACTCATTCAATAATAATGAAACACAGGTCACATCACTCTAAGGCAGTCATAGAAAGATTCAGACTTCCTCATCAAAAAAAAAAGGAAGAATGTTGACAGATGTTCTCAGAGCACATAATAAACAGTGCTCTGGGCAGTGTCTATATTTCTATGTAAACGTATAAATTCTATTAGAATAAGCAGATATCATATCACCAAGTAATAATAAAGACTGATGATAGATAAATGTTGCTGGATTTGCTGAATGCAAGCAAGGCTGTTCTTTCTTTTGGATAAGAGTTTTATAAAATGACTAAGAGAGAGGAATCAAAAAAGCCTTACTGGGCAACTTCCACATGATCTCAATAAGTTAAGCATTAAACAAATGGGTGGGTCATGTGGATTTGTTTATAGAAAATGATGGGTCTAAATGGCACTTCACAATCACAAATATTGAAAGGCTATTCTTGAGGAGAATGGATTTACTCATCAGGGTAGATTATGAAAAGAAACAGTACAAACTGTACAAATGGTACCCAATGGGTCACAAAAATTAAGTGTCTACCAAATACTGAGAAAGACACAATTTGGTGATTAGAATCATATATCAAAAGCTTATCTTTTATGAACTAATATACAACACATCTCTGTAATACAAATACAAATCTCAAAATCTCCTTGAAAATTCAACAAATAAACTGAGTTGGAATTGGACCATTGTCATGGATAGAACCGTTGCTCAAAATCTCCTTGATAGGACTTTGAATCATTAAAATTTGAGAACAACTTTTCGTTGTTATTGATGCTGTCATACCAAATACTCTAAGCTACAAGGGCATTTTTTTTAAGTACAGAGAAGCTGAAGAATAAATCAGATCACATGGGAATAGAAGTAGGTAAATGCTATCTTTATCATCTTGTCTGCTACTGAAATTGTCCCAAAGGTGCTTATGGTAATTTTATTATTAGATACTAGGTTTGGTTTTTCTTAAAAACCATTACCTTCCATCTTAGAATCAATATTGTTTATTGGTTCCAAGGTAGAAGATTGGTAAAGACTGGGCAATGGAGGCTACATGACTTGCCCAGAGTCATATAGCTAGGAAGTGTCTGAGATAAGATTTGAACCTAGGATCTCCCATCTCTAGGCCTGGTTCTCAATCCACTGAACCATCTAGCTGCCCAATGATGCTAGGTTTTGAGGGAAGAAGATACAGGTTCAAATCTTGTTTCTGATGTTTGTTCAGTATATGACCCTGAGTAAGTTACTTAGTTTTTGGTGCCTTAAGCAACTCCCTAAGTTTTATTAGTGAATTTATAGACAATTGGCCTTCTGTATCCTTAGTGTTGGCCATAGTTCCCTTGCTAAAGTTTCCCCACCTTAAGAAATCACAGATCCTTTGCATAGTGAAAAGTGAATATAACCTGAATTAAGCATATTATTTAGAGCAACTAAAATAATACCACCTTTGTATTATTTCAGTAAGTGAAGTCTTCATTTGAAAAAGGGAAGGTGAAAATGATTGATGAATCTCTTGTGGAAAATTAGAAAGGAGAATTATAAATTGGTTTTACCCATTCCAATCTGTAAATCAATTTTGGTTTAAAAAATGTGAGAATGGGTGATGGCCTGAATTTAGGGTTCTTCTGCATTCTCTTCCCAGATCATGATATGGATTTCTTTTTATGATGCTTGAGAAAATTCACCTTGCTTCTCAGCATCAGATTTCCCTTCCACAAAATGGGAACTGATGCTTTCATGATTTAGGTATCATAGGAGTAGAGTGAGTCAAATTGTAGGAAGATCTCTGGTGGTAACGACAGAAGGTCTAGTTAAGTCTAGTGGTATTGAAAATTAGCCAGGGAGTTCCAGGAGAGGCTGATCACACTTGCTTTTGTACATTCAAGCCTATAATTTTCCTCTTAAAATGTGCTGTTCATTTACAATGGTGTAGAGTAGCTCAGACAACTCCCACCTTTGTGTGCTTTGGCAGCTGCCAACTAATTTATTTCATTTTTCATGAGAAGAGTGATTTTCTCTGTTCTCAAAAGAACATGTAAACAAGGATGTTTGTTCAAATGTTTTAATTGGAAGTTTAAAAAGGAAGGTTCTTTAAAATTTCCAAGGATACACTAAGAGTCAAAAGAGAAAGTGTGATATAGAGTAAGAAATATTAGACTAGAAGCCAGAAGATCTGGGTCTTAGCCCTTACTCTAACTGTATAATTTAGAAAAAGCCATTTAATCTCTCTCTCTGAGCTTGATTCCTCGCTTTTAAATAAAGGGACTGGACTAGACAATTTCTAAAGTCCCAAGGTCTCTATGGCCTTAAGAGGGCAATTAGTTTGAAATTAGGGAGTCCCTAAGGAGTTCTGCTCTCTTCTACAAACATCAGTAAGTTTGAGCTATCTGCTCCAGATAATTGGACAGAGCTCTGACTAGGATGAGATGACTGGAACTTTGTCCAGAGGTGCTGACATCCAGACGGAGATTTTTCTTCCTGTAATATTCTTCTGGCTCATCGTCTTTACATTGAAGGGTAGGGATAATGTAGAAAAAGGAGCTATTATGGACCTAAGATCTATGAGATGTCTCTTTGAACATCTTACTTTTATCTCAAGGTCCATCTCTTTTCCAATACTTCTCTTGGCACCATTTTACTTAACCAGAGTGGATTACCTTCTACTTATGAAATTGGGAAGACTCAAATTTGAACCCTACCTTGGACATTACACAGACTGGCTGTGTAACTGTATAAATTACTTGTCCTCTCATCCAAATTTCTCATCTGCAAAACGGGAAAAGCACCCAACTCACATAATTATTATGCTGATTAAATGATAAAACATATATAAATGCTTATCATCATCATCATCATCATCATCATCATCATCATCATTTTTTCACATAACCCTGCCCCTAACTCAATTTGTGCTGAGTACCAGGATCTTTATTTATGCCCTTGTAGTTCAATCATGGTAAACAAAAATAGTTCAACAAGTAAATGCAGAAGTATCCTAGCCTTTCTTTACTGTATCCTTCTGGTCTCTTTTAGGAGATAGGTATCAGAATAAGGGATGTTAGCATTCTTTACTACTTGCCTATGTTGTAGGGAAATTAGGGAAAGTGAAGGTGACAGGCAAAAGGCAGAGAGAAAAGATTACAGAACTTTGGGTGAGTGACTGGCTGTGTTGGCAGTTGGTCCCTAGACTTACACCCTGATGGTACTAGCTGTTCTTCTCTCTAAATATCCTGCCTCTGTGGATCATCAACTATCAAGATTTCACTGGCTAGGAAGAGGTTGAGTTGTGGGTGAGACACACTGGTGGACAGTGGAGTCAAAAGCCTTACTCCCTCTCCCTTTGAATTAATTGCTGAGACCTACTGGATTCCTGAAAGACCCTTGAAGGACAACAGATGGGAGATCTTCCAATCCTCTCAGTTGGACCTGTTTCACCTTCCAGCTTTCCCTTAATTTAAATACCATCATAGGGGAATTCTGGATATGATTGATGTAGGCAGCTGGGTAATTTAGAGAGATCAGTATAGAAAATCTGTTGGACCTTGGCGGGAGGGGATCCAGACCTATTCCTAGTTAGTTCATCCCAGTCTCTTCCCTTACTTATCCTAGTTAATTTAATAAACCCTTGTTGATGTTATCTTAACAGCCTCTCCCTGAAATCCTTACCCAGATCATTAGGATTTAAGTTGCTGTCCCAAGGACAATTAAGAACCTAGAGATTCCATTAACATCATCCAATCTATACCACCAACCTATATTAATACCCTATCAATATTTATTTTACCAAAAGCCACATTTTATCTTTTATTTTTTTTACCTACAAGAACTCTATTTGTTTTAAGTGGGTGACTGCCTGAAATGTTCAATTTTTCATTGCCACACCTTTCTAGTACAAAAGTAACATTATCCTCTGAGAGAGGGAAGATAATGTTCAAGCTTCTAAAGGGACTTTATTAAACTATAATAATTTAAAACAATTCTTTAATAATTTATAACTTTAGTATGGTATATCACTTCAAAAATAAATATTTCATTCCTTCCATTCTCTCATTCAATTTGATTCAATTAAATAAACATTTCTTAAGCTTCCTCTTGGGGCAAGACTCAGTGATAGATATCAATTACCTAATGAGAAAAATGAAATAGACTTCCTTCAAGGAGTTTATATTCTGAATTGGGTTGGAGGAGATATAGCATCTCTACTGATAAGGAAATAAAATAATTTGAGGTGGGAAAAACATTATAACTGGTTGGTTCAGGGAAGGCTTCATGGAGGGCACTTTAACTTAAGAAGGAACATCAGGATTATCAAAGGCAGAGATAAATAGAGTGTATTTTCGAGATTGGGGGATAGTTTGAAAAAATGATGCATTATGTAATGTTAAGTTTGGGGAAGAGCTAGTAGAGTAGTTTAGTTGGAATATATATAGTCAGTCAGTCAACAAGCATTTATTAAACCCTTACCATATGTCAGGCACTGTGCTAGATGCTGAATGTACAAATACAAAAAAGGGACAAAAAGGAAAGACAGTCCCTGACTTCAAAGACATTACAGTCTAATATTAGGGAAGGTAACACATAAAGAAGAACTGAAAAGTGGGAGGAGATTTATGACTAAGTCCAGAAAATGAGGGATGGCACATAAAAAAGACAGTATCTACCTTACAGGCTAATATAAGGGAAGATAACACATAAAAGGAGTGGGAGGAAATATCCAGCTAAGTTCAGAGAATAAGAAATGGCAGTTCTTTTCCTAAAATATGGTTGGGGAGAAATCATCAAAAGGAGAAGGAGCCTGGAAGAATGGAGTTAGGTGGCATCTGAGACATGGAGGTATAGTCTAGAGTAGTGAAGGGCAAACTACAGCCCGTAGGCCAGATGGGCCCCCTGAAATGTTCTTTCTGGCTGCATGACATTCTTCCTAATCTGACAAATACAATGAAACTTTGAAAGAGTTGCCTTAGAAACCGAATGACAGATGAGCATTTCCCTTCTTTTGGCCCCCTCTTTAAAAAGTTTGCCTGTGACTGGTCTAGAGAATCAGAGTGTGTGAAAGGGAAGAACAGCTGGAAAGATAAGCTAGGTTGTAGAGGCCATGGAATATCAGCCTCAGGTAATGGCATTTTATCCAAGAGGCAATAGGAAGTCTTTTGAGATTTAGAGCCTTCACCTGTGCCTTAGGAACATTATGTGCAATACTTAAGTATTGATAATCATAGGACCATAGATTTTTGAACCATAGATCAGGTTCAACTGTATCATTTTATAGAGGGGAAAATTTAGGCTCAGGGAAGGCTTCTTTCCTCAAATCTCACAGGCAATTAAAGTAGAAGAAGTGGGTTCTAGACTCAGATTATAATTCAAATCCCATATCCTCCTCAATATTCCACATTGCTTATAATCCTCAAGTAGAGACAAGCATGATGTCTTCTTTCCTTTGTATCTTTGAAAGTTCACAGTACATAACGATCATCACCACCATCACAATAGCTCACATTTTTATTGTATGTTAAGCTTTGCAGATTACGTGATTTGTATATAGTAGTTGTTCAAGGAATGCCTGATTTTTTGGTTAATTCTCTTTGGTGACATAATACCTTCTATTCAAGAATTTTAAAGGCATGAGAAGGTTTAATTATACTTCAACACACTCATAAAAAAAACTATCATAATTCCCATTTTATAAGTGGGGAACCTGAAGGTCAGAGAAGTTAAGAGACCAGCTCCAGGTTATGAATTAAATTAATAGATTATTATTTATATTTTATTAAATATTTTAATATATTTAGGTCTATAATTATCCCTCTAAACTATATTTTACTGTTCATTATGTTGGCTACTATCAAGTAGCTACTTGTTTATAATTTTATAAGCTGTTGATGATCTTTCAGCTTGATTTCCCTTTCTTTATAAGTAATGACGAGAATGTGTGTATTAAAATTAAAGTAGTTCATATAAGGGAAATTAGATACTTAATTTTTTCCCAAAATCAACATACTCTAAGAAATTTACTAGAACTATTATAAAAGTAATTAGCATTAAATCAGATTTCTAGAAAGAATAGGTTTTTATCCCCCAGGAGGGATAAAATATTATCTCAACAAAAAAAAAATCTCAATTTACTAATGGTTTGTTAAAACCATTGAGCTTTGAAATAAGCTCCAATTAAAGAATTAATTAAAAGCATAAAATCTAAATCCACCAAATCCAAAATGTAAGCAGAATTGAACCTAACCTCTAGATGTGATATATAGGGTAGAGTGCACAGCAAGATCATCACATTTTCTCTTTTTGAAAAATAAGAGAACATTCAGAAAATTGTGACTAGGATGATTAAGGAACTCCAAAATATGCCATGAGACAATGGGTTTCTAGATTTGGGGATTTTATACTGAGATAAGAAAATTTAATGAGTGAGGAAAGTATGAGGATGATAAATATCTTCTAGTATTAGTATTCTATCTTCTTCTATTGTTATATTCGAATCCTGAGAAATGTTGGTCTCATCTTGATTGACAAGGGAGGCAGTTGGGGAGATCAGAATGTTCCCAGATGCCATGAGCCAGGGGCAAAAGTCAGTTGGCCTGAGAGTATAAATACCCCTAACAGCCATATGGAGGGGGTTTCTCTTTCTCTGATTTGGACTTTGATCCCTAGATCTTTAGGTCTCTGAATCTTCCTAGCTCTTTAGGTCTCTGGGTCCCTGGGCAGTGAAGGGAGGAAGGGAGGTCTGAGAAGAAGAGGGTGGTAGGATTTGAATACTTCCTGAAGGCTGTGAAGGCAAATACATCACCAAACTGATAATAAGAAAGCTGAGAGGAAATCACCAACACAGCTGCAGCAAGGGCAGCCACTTCTCTGGTTTGGCAGTGGCCAAGCTGAACCAGAGGGGTTATGAAGAACAATAGCTCCAGCTTTACTGAGACAATAGCCTCCAGCCCTGAGTGATTATAGATTATAGATATTATATTGACAGGGTTTCCAATCCCCAATCCGTATCCTGATTATCCTTTCCCTAATTAAGATCATAGATAAAGTATTTAATAAGTACCTTCCTGAGTGGTCATTATATCCCTTGGGGAGGGAGCAAATGCAGTCAGATGAACAATGTGATCCAAGGCTAATCAGAGCCCAATATTAATAATTGATCCAACCCCAGGTGGGACCTAAAAGGGTTACCCATCCACCTGATTGTTTGGGGTCCTTCCTGGGCAACTGTTATTGAAAGAGGAAATTATAACAACTAGCAAGGGTGATTGGGGTTGGTGTTCCCCCATCACTAGCACCTAGGGAGAATACAAAGATACATTCCACCTCACTAGGTATCTCTATCCCCAAGGATCCTTTTTCTCTTTCTTTATAACACTATGCCATTTAGCTGCTCTAAAAGTAGAATGGGCTGACCCAGAATATAATGGGTTCTCTCTTTCCAGAGGTCTTCAAGCAAAATCTGGAAGACCATTTATTTCCTACACTACAATGAGGTCCTGATTAGGGCAAATGATGAATCCCCTTAAGTGGCCAGGTTTGGATTCACATTGCATATTTCCACTGAGGTGGAACCAATGATATTTTACATAGTTTTAATGGTTGTTTTTATTTTTATTATTTTTTTTTTTGCATAGTCTAGCAAACCACTTTAATTCCAACACTGGCCATATTAAAAAAAAAGTATGTTTCATTCTGCTTTTTAAGACCATTACTTCTCTGGCAGGAGACAAGTGTCATGTTTCATGTTCAGCCATCTGGACTTGTGGTTTGTTTTTGCTTTGATGAGAATTTTAAAGGCTTTAAAAAATTCCAAAATTTATAAAGCCAAAAGAAACAAATGTTTCCATAAAAAGAAAGAGAAGATATTATACAAATGAAATCATAAATCTCCTATATGTTTAGCTTACTTTTCTTCATATCTATATAATAAATCTCATCCACTATGTCCCAGCTCCTCCTTACCCTCCTCACATCACAAAAGACATTGTCAAAGTAACCAACATGTACATATAAATTAAATCTTTCATATTTCACCTTTTTTGCTCACTTTCTTGAGATAACAGGTAACATTTACAATTTATTCTTCCAGGATTAATTCTGTGGCTGTGTATGACTACTCATTTCACTGCTCATTATATCATGTAGTTCTTTCCAAGTTTTTAAAGAATCAGTCTGTTCATTTTATCTTATGGCCCAGTAGTACTCCATCACAATCATATTCCACAATTTGTTCAGTCATTGCTCGAATGATGGGCATCCCCTCAGTTTCAATTCTTTACCACTACAAAGACAGCTGCTAGCAGTGTTTTGAAACATGAATTTTTTTCTTCTTTCCCTGATGATCTCCTTGGTAAACATGGCTGGGTCTAAGGTATACAAAGTTTTATAACTCTCTAGGTATAATTCCAAATTGCTCTCTAAAACAGTTGGATCAGTTTATAATTTTACCAACAGTATATTATTGACTTGTTTTTCTACATCTCTTCCAATATTTGTCATTTTAGCCAGTCTGATGAGTGTGAGGTGATATCTCAGAATTGTTTTGGTTTGCAGTTCTCTAATCATTAGTGATTTGAGGCATTTAAAAAAAATATATATATGGCTTTGGTTTCTTCATCTGAAAATTGTCCCTTTTTTGCCCCAAATTTTGTCCATTTATCAATTGGGAATAGCTCTATTATAAGTTTGACAATGTTTTCCATATATTTTAGATATGGGACCTCTATCTGAAAGGCTGTTTATACAATTCCATCCCTCCCTTCCTATTTTCTGTTTTCCTTCTGATCTTGGCAGCTTTTATTTTATTTGTACAAAAACTTTTCAATTTGATGTACTCAAAATTATCTGTTTTTTATTTCACAATGCTCTCTATCCCTTGTTGCCTCATAAATTCTTCTCCTATCTGTAAGTCTTATAGGTAGTATGTTTTCAGTTCTTTTAATTTATTAATGGTGTCTCCTTTTATGTCTAGATCCATGAACCCAATTTGATCTTATCTTAGTGAATGGCGTAAAGTATTGGTCTATCTAGTTTCTGCCAAACTAGTTTCCTTATTCTAGCAATTTTTACCAAACAGTGATTTCTTATCCCCAAAACCTGGATCTATGCTTTTGTCAAATACAAGATTATTATAATAATTTGCTGCTATTTGTTGTATGTCTGGTTCCACTGATCTACATATCTGGTTCCTTAGAACCAGATAGTTTTGATAATTACTACTTTATAATACAATTTAAATCTGGTACTGCTGGACCTCTTTCCTTTATATTTTTCATTAATTCCTAATATTCTTGATCTTATATTCTTCCAAATTATTTAAAACTCAATAAAATAAATTTTTTTTTGTAATTTGTTACAATTGTTACAATTGTAAATCATTGAATAGGAAAGTTAGTGTAGGCAAGATTGTCATTTTAATTCTATTGGATCTGCCCATCCATGAACAATTAGTATTTCTTCAGTTACTTAGATCTGACTTTATTTGTGTAAAAAAAGTGCTTTATAATTATGCTCCTGTAGTTCCTGGGTTTGTTTTGGCATGTATACTCTCAAGTATTTTATTGTCTCTGTAGTTATTTTAAATGGAGTGTCTCTTTATAGCTCTTCTTGTAGAACTTTGTAATTAATATATAAAATGCTAATGATTCATGTGGATTTATTTTATATCCTGCTACTTTGCTAAAATTACTAGTAGTTTCAATTAATTTTTAGTTGAATTTCTAGTATTTTTCATATATATTATCATGTCATAAGTAAGCAGAAATTGTTTTATTTCCTCTTTGCCCATTTTTATTCCTTTAATTTCTTTTTTCTTATTACTATCACTAGCATTTCTAATACTATTTTAAATAATATTGGTGATAATGGGCAACTTTGTTTCACTCCTGATCTTACTAAGAAGGTATCTAGCTTCTCCTCATATAAGCAAGTTAATACTTGCTTATGCTTTTAAGTAGATGTTTTGTATCATTTTAAGAAAAAAATCCATTTATACCTATACTTTCCAGTGATTTTAATAGGAATGAGTAATGTATTTTGTCAAAGGCATTTCCTGCATCTATTGATATAATCATATGTTTTTTATTACTTTTATTATTGATATTATTAATTATGTTGATAGTTTTCTTTTTATTAAATAATCCCTGCATTCCTTGCATAAATTTTGTTTAGTCACCATGTATTATCTCTGTCATATTGTTGTAGTCTCCTAGCTATCATTTTGTTTAGGATTTTTGTATCCATATTCATTAATGAAATTGGTCTACACTTTTCTTTCTCTGTTTTTGCTCTTTTTGGTTTAGGTATCAGCACCATATTTATTTCATAAAAGGAGTTTGGCAAAACTCCTCATAGTTGTAACTTTGAAATGTGCAAATTTGAAAACATATGATGAGTTTGGGAGGTCCATTATTTGTATAAGGGCCTAGGGGTAGTACCTTTTATGGACTTTTTAGAATCTTAAAAATAAGGGAGTTGAATAAGATCAATAGTTCTTAATTTAAGGATAGATTTTGGTGGCTCTGTGAACTTGGATGGGAAAAGAAATTACATCTTAATTTCCACTAACCTCTAACTGAAAGTTAGTATTTTCTTCAGTTATTTAGATGTGTTTTTTGAGAAGAGATCTCAGGCTATGGGTGCCATGATGCAAAAAGAGAGCTCTTGGACTAGATAATCTCTAAGGTCAATATCAACCCAATATCTTTTGATTGCTATAGGAGGATGAGTTAATAATTTGCCAGTGCATTGTGCATGTCACTAAACCAAATGCCATTTGAGACTTTAAGAGCTTTTTTTCCGGTGCCCTCTGCTGGATGTTTCTTAGCAAAGGTTTGTTTATTCTACATCACTAAAACATCTGAATACAAGTTTCAGGTGAAAAATAACTCACTAAGGGTTTCTTGTGGGAAATTTCTATCAGTAGAGTTAGAAGGAGGCACCTTCATCTCTGCAGGAGCTGGCAGGCAGAAAAAAATATTGATTTAAGAAAATGGATTATTCAGGTTGAGGGAAGATGGATTGAATCTACAGCCTGGTCTTTGGAGAAGTGTCAAAAACTATTGTTGGCAGATAAAGGATCTTCTTGGCACCAAGCCAACACTGATACATGAGAAAGAATGGGAAGCAGGTGTGCAATGGTCTGGCAGTTTGGTTATCTGCTGGAAGGTGATAAATTGGTAACTGATTACAGAAATACAACTCACCTGTCCACCTGGGTGCTGCTTCCTCTTCTACCCTCCCACCTCTATAACTGTGAGAAGGTGGTAAATGAGCAGTAAAGGAAATGTATCTCTTGAAATGGAAGTGCTAAGTAGGTCATTAAAAATGAATAAATCTAGCCAGAGAATCAGTAGATCTGCTTTAGTAACAGAAAATGTAAAGATACACAGGTCTAAGTGCACTTACAAACAAAAAGCCTAATGTAATTGCTTAGAGATCTTTCCAAATGTTAGGAAGATGGGCTAGGAAATATCACTTATAATCAGGATTGTCCAGTACAAAACATTCTGATGTTATTCTGTAGGTCTTTTGAGGCACCTATGCTGTTATTCATTTTGCATCCAGAGTTAGCATGGCATGATGAATAGGGAGTTGGAATCAGGATGGACCTAGGTTCAAATTTTGCAGTCCTGGCCAACTTAAGTAAATCTCTCATGTGCTCCATAATTGAGATGAGGAAGAAAATAGAAGTTATCTGAATAGAATAATGTGAATGCATAGAGAATTCAACTTAAGCTTAGGAAAACCAATTTAAATTATGAAAAGACCTTTATGTTTAACACTGAACAAATAAAGAAGCCTAGAAGAATTATATAAGGATAGGGTCAAGATGCTAAAATTCAGAATGATTTAGATCAGTGATTCCCAAAGTGGGCGCTACCGCCCCCTGGTGGGTGCTGCGGTGATCCAGGGAAGCAGTGATGACCACACTTTTTTTTGTATTACATTCTATTCTGAGTTCAATAAATAGTTTCATAATTTCCGGGGGCGCTAAGTAATATTTTTTCTGGAAATAGGGCAATAGGCCAAAAAAGTTTGGGAGCCACTGACTTAGATGAATGAGAAATGCAAAGGGCAACAAAAAGAAACCATAAGTTATTTTGAGAAAAAAAGAGAAAGATCAGAGGAGGGATAGGGCAATGCTTAGAATGGATGTGATCAATAATAATGGAGGGCAAAGACAAAATATTGCTTCTCAACTCTTAATTATGCTTTTGTTTCTCTGCCTGGAATGGAAAGATTAAAAAAAAAACAATACAAGGCTCATAAGAAACCAATATCCAAAAAAAAAAATACAGAGTGAGAGAGTACCTACTTGAGATTAAGTCATCAGCCCAGATAATATATATCTTTAAGCACTGAAAGAAGTATCTGATGTTATTGTTGAACCACTGTGAGAGACCTTTACTAGACTGTGGAGAATGAGAAATGTAATGAAAGACTGGCAAGAGGCAAGGTTCTAATTTTCAAAAAAGAAGTAGAAACTGCAAAGTATAGGTTAACAAATGACTTTCATTCCTTGAAAAATTCTAGGATGTTTTATTAATAGGAAGATTAGTGAGTATTGAGATAAACGAAGCATCTACTGTATACTTAGTGTGCAATGTGTTAAACACTGAGGGGTACAAAGAAGAAAGAAAGCAAACAGTTGCTCTTCTCAAGGACTTTACATTCAAATGTGAGAGACAATATGTGAACAGGCAAAATGCATATAAAATAGATATAAATTAAACTTAAAGGGAGAAACACTAGAAGCTGGGAGGACCAAGGAATATCTCTTATAGAAGGCAGTACTTGAGGGATTTCAAGAAATGAAAATGAGAAGGAAGGGTCTAATAAAGTCTGGGGGATAGATAATGAGTAAACAGGAATGGAGTGTTATGTGCAAGGAACAATCAGTAGGCTGGACCTTAGAGTACATGGAGGAGAGTAATATTAGTACAAAGACTAGAAAAATAGGAAACAGAAGAGTTTTAAATGCTAAACAGAGGAGTCTATATTTAATTCCAGAAGTAATTGTGAGTCACTAGAATTTATTGAGTAGGAAAGAGGTATGTCTACATCTATGCTTTAGGAAACTCATTTTGGCAGCTGTGTAGAGAATGGCTTGGGGTATGAGGCAGGTAGACCAATTAGGAAGCATTAAATAGTTTGAGTAGACAATGATGAGGGTCTGAATTAGGCTGGTAGCAGTGCGAGTAGGAGACATTTATGTGAGCTGTTGTGGGTTCACAAATGACAAAATTTGACAACTGATTAGTGAGTGAGAATGAGTATTTGAGGATGATCTCAAGGTTGAGAACTTGGGTGACTGTAAGGTTGGTGGTACTTTGGATAGTAGTAGGAATATTGGGAAGAGGAGTAGATTTTGGGGGAAAACATAATGAGTTCCATTTTGGATATGTTGAGTTTGAGATACCATGAGATATCTTATTGAAAATTTTCAATAGGCATTTGGTGATGTGGGACTATTCCTCTCAGTTCTGGGTCATTTGCAGCTTTGACAAGTGTGCTAAATCTTTATCCAAGTCACTGATAAAAATGGCGAATAGCATAGGACCGAGAACAGATCTCTGGGCTGCTATACTAGATATTTCTTACCAAGTTGACATCATATCATTGACGATTATTTTTTCAGCTCTGGTCCTTCAGTCAGTTCCAATTCATATAATTATCCTATCACATAGCCTGCATCTCTATTTTTTTCCTACAAGAACTATATAAGATAGTTAAATGATTTCTTTGCTAGGCAGCATTTTCCTGTGACTATGCTTTCCACTTTGGACCAGTCATTTTACCTGTCTCTGTGTGCCTTAGTTTTTTAGTTTTCTTCTCATTGCCAGTGGTACATAATCTCACTTACCAGGCATCAGTCTCTCTCATTGTTTTGGGGATTAATGTTACAAATTTACTTATCACAGTGAGCAACTTGAATATAATTTATTTCATTAATTAGAGTTTTGTTTGAGTCAACAAGCTGCTCTCTAAAATACAGACAGTCCTTCTTAGAGTTAAGCCTAACAATAATTTACACCTGAGTATAAATAATGGAATTCACAAAATCAGATTTCTTTCCTCCCAATAGCTAGATGTCCTCCCCTAATCCTTCACCGAAGGGTTGAAAGTATTGACATGCAGAGCATTTGCGTAATTTGGAAATATTGAGAACTTTATAAGAGTATATAGACTTGTCTCCAAAACTACAAGAGGGAAATTTGGATCATCAGAGGACATTAAAACCTTTGTTTTCTGTGGGGTAGGGAAGAAAGCAAGAGAGCTCTATTATAATGCTTCACCTGTAATAGGATCTCACTGCAAATTTGTTGATTGATTGATGGATGAGAGCAAGGATATAGGGCAGTGCCAAGAAGAAGCTCTGAAAATTTCTTAATATTAATAATATAATAATATTGCTAAGTACTCTTCTGGCAGGCAACCAGTACTACTGAAAACTGCCTCAACTGAATTCCTAGGTTGCCAGTTCCTGTCACAGAATAGTAATAATAATACAGCTAAAGCCATTTCCCTCTTCTTTAAAATTCCATTGTACTCTTCTTTCTTTAGTGCCTATAAACCACACAATTCTCTCTTTGGAGCCAGTGGTTCTTAGAAGCTAATGTGTTTGCTTTTAAGATGGTATTATAGATGTATGTTACTTTAAACAAATCATGTCTGTGAAAATCCAGCTTTATGCAGATAAATTGGGAGTGATTATTGACTTTACAAAAGGATTCACTATAAGATTCCTTTAAATAGCAAGCTTTTCTAGTGTCTATTAAGCATTAGATGTATCAACATTCTCTTCCCATATAACTGTGAGCTAATTAAGACTCTGCAGTGTATGGAGCATTGGACTTAGAGTCAGGAAACTTGAGTTCAAATGTGACCTCAGAAACTTACTAGCTATGTGATCCTGGGAAATCACTTAACTTCTCTGTGTCTCAGTTTCTTTATCTATGAAATGGGGACTTAACCTCCCTGGATTGTTGTTAGGCCAAAGTAAATTTTTTAAGCCTCACAGAGACATATAAATATTATTTATGTCATTATTTTCAGAAACAGATCTATAGTACAAAGTAAAGGATACTTGTACTGATCCAGTGACAAATAGGCTATTTGCTTTAACTGTCCTCTCCCTCCTTATTCTTTGCCATTTGGCCTCACCCAATAGGGAGTATGGATTTTCAATGAATCATACATACTCTCTCATCTGGTTCTCCTTGTGAGATGGCAAACATTTATTTGTGAGGTGGCTTCTCCCAGGACTGCAGGTGGAGTTAGTGGTTTAATCTGTGGCCATGAAACAGAATGAATCAGCTGAAGCTTTATGTTCCTTAATAGTTATTTAATTTTTTTAATAGTCTATTTCATGGATTATTTCTCCATTTATTTAACCTTTATGCCTAGTCATTCAAAAATCATTTATTAAGTACTTATTATATGCCAAGCACTATACTCAGAGAGTAAAGAAATAGTTTTCACTTTTTCTCTTTGTTTTAAAAATCTTTTACTTTTTGGAAATTATTTTGTGCTCAGGCTGCTTGCTCATGTGTTAGGTCCTACTTTTTTTTAGACTCTTCACTTTTCTTTTGACAAATTTTATTTGTTGCAGGTCCACAAATAGTAAACTAATATTTGCAAAAAACAAGTTGACAACATAATGAAAAATATTTGGAATGATTCCTGATTGAAAAAGTAGATTTAAAGTTTCATAATTTCCAGGCCTCCACACCATCATATATCATAAATAATGGGAGAATATTTTATAGTATTAAAAGCTGACTCTGGGGAAGAAATATTCTATGGGTTTAGGAATCCTTGACTTAGAATAGTTTCAACTATAACTCTTAGCCCAGAAACAAAGCTTTAAGTTTACATGAACTGGTTTTTATCTTGGAGTTAGTTATTAAATCACTTTTTTGTTTGGATCTTCATGTAGGATTTCCTCACAATTTGGCTCATTTTTTCCCCAACCAGGTTTGTTCTGGGAACATCAAAATATAGTTGTGACAAGTTCTCCGCATAGTAATGAAAGATGAAAAGGTAATCAGCTCACTTGTAAGCACTCAGGCTAAAATTCATTCATCATATGACAGTTTTTATTTAACCCAATGAAAATACAAAATGTAAAAGATTTGCATATTAGTCCATGAACAGTCAGAATAACTATTTTTCCATCCATGCTCCACTTTTCCTGGGGTGCTTTACAGATCTATAGATCTATAGTTCTATCCTAGGGTTAAGAACCTTTCTGAAAATAGGAAAAATGTTTGGATTTTCAAGATTCAAATAATCAACCTCCCTAATGAACCTCTCTTCCCCATCTATGCATTCTTCAAAATCTACATTACTCCCTTCTGGACAAAGCTATTCTAAAAGGTCACTTGGAATCACTCAAGAATTGACCACTTTTACCCTAGACTTTCACAGTCTATGTAACTCACAGTTCTAGCGAGGGCCAATTTCAGTATTTGCTCCTCAATATCGTGGTTCTATTCTTTGCCATTACTTGTTCTTGCTTATTCTTCTGCTTGATTGGGTAAAGGAACTAGGCTCTGTCTTGAAACTCTTCCTTTTTCTCTCTAGGAGACAATATTGATTTAATTTATTAACCTATGAAAAGTATTTGGGGCTATATTTATACTTTGTGGAGAATTTTATTCTTTGATTCCTTGTTGATCATATTTCCCATTTTTAACTTCATAGATTCCTATGCCTTCAGTCTTGAAATATATATCATTAAGAATTTTATTCTGAGTCATCTTTATCATTTTTCAAGAATTCCCTTATGTTATTCCAGTAGAAAAGATGGAGAGACAATTAGATGTATTTGGAACTGGGCAAATAACTGAACACAAAGAAAACAGGCAGCTCAAGGGGGTATAGTGGATGGAATGCTAAGCCCAGAATCAGGATAACTCATCTTTATGACTTTAACTCTGTCCTCAAACACTTAATAGCTGGACAAGTCACTTAATCTTATTTGCCTCAGTTTCCTCATTTTTAAAATGAGCTAGAGAAGGAAATGGCAAACCACTTCAGTATCTCTGCCAATAAAACTCCAAATGGAGTCACAAATAGCTGGAAATGATTGAAAAATGACTAAACAACAAGGAGAAGTCATTAATGACTTGCCATTATATGGAAGGAGGACTCCTCTGTGCCTTAGGGATCTGTGTATGATACTCTACATTTGACATTTTTTTTATGAATAACCTGGATAAAGTCTTAGATAGTACAGGCATTAGATTTTCAGATGGTACAAAGATGGAAAGAAAGCTAAGACAGGGAGAGACAGTCTAGAGAACAAAAGAACATCCATCCAAAATAAATAAATTGAAATTTAGAAAGAATAAATGTAAAATTTTACAAAGATTCAAAAAATCTATTTCATAAGTATAAGATGGGAAGGTATGATGACCTAGTAACTCATCTTTTTACAAAAAAATTGAAGATTTTAGAGAGTTGCCAGTTCCGTATCATCAAACAGTATGGTAACCAAGAAAACTGAGGTCATCTTAGATTTCATTTATAGATGCACAGAGTCCAAGATTAAAGGTATGATAGTGTCATGGTACTCTGGTTTAGTCAGATCTCATCTAGAGTTCTGTGCTTCATTCTTGGCACCAACTTTTTAAAAACCCTTATTTTTTGCCTTAGAATTGTTACAAGTCTTGGTATTAGGGCAAAAGAATGGTAAGGGCTAGGCGATTGGGGTTAAGTGACTTGCCCAGGGTAACACAGCAAGGAAATATCTGAGGACAGATTTGAACCAAAGTCCTCCAAACTCCAGGCTTGGCACTCTATCCATTGAGCCACTTAGCTGCCTCTTGACATCACCTTTTAGGAAGTACATTTATAAGCAGCAAGGATAGTGAAAGGTCTCTAGTTCATGCTATCCAAATAAGGATCAGATTTAGCCTGGAGAATAAAAATCTTTGGGTTCCAATGATAGCTCTCTACAAGTGTTTTAAGGGATGTCATGTGGAAGAGGGATTAGAGTTATACTGTTTTGCACCAGAGGAAAGAAAAAAGATCAGAATTAGGGATATGCAAAGGAATCTCAGTTGATATTATGATATACAAATTTGTGATGGACCCAATGAATGTGACTTTTAGATTTCGTCTCCCATCAAAGTCTTTTCTAAAATTCTTTGATTCCCAGCACCTCCTTTCCTTCCTGGTCTGATATCTTTCCCATGTAACTATTCCAGGAGTTCATGTTTATAAAGTCAAAGACTATATATCTAAGTTTCTTACATGTTGTTCTGGATACTGGGGCTTCCATAAGCAGAGTCTCTTCATGAAGGCACACCTTCAGAGCAAATTCTGTTGCCTGAAAAGTTGTTTAATTTGCTGAATTTAATAAATTCAAAGGAAATGAATCAAGAATTATTTACATTCAATATATTCTTGGGTGGCATGCTAGAAACAGAAGAATTTTAGGAGCCTTTTAGCCAGCCCCCTATCCAATGAATGAATCACTTCATACCACAAGTGATCATTTAGTCTTTTCACTTCCAATGACAGCAACTTACTGACTCCTAAGAAAATTTAATTTATTATTATTTTTTAAAAACCCTTACCTTCTGTCCTGGAATTTATACCAAGTATCAGTTCCAGGGCAGAAGAGTGGTAAGGGCTAGGGGCAATTGGGCTCAAGTAACTTGCCCAGGGTCACACCGCTAGGAAGTATCTGAGGCCAAATTTGAACCCAGGACCTCCTATCTTTGGGTCTGGCTCTCTATCTACTGAGCTATCCAACTGTCCCTCTTAGGACAAGTTGTTCAATTTTTTTACATTATTAATCATTAGGACTTTAGCTCCTTCAAGGCAAATCTTAGGTGCTACTTCCTGCACAAAGCTTTCCCTAAAGCCTTCAGTTTTAAGGCAATTGCCATTTTGAAACTGCTTTGTTTACTTTTGCCTATGATTTGAGTTGACTTATATGTGAACATTTTTGTACTTTCCATAGAATATAAGTAAGCTCCTTGATGATGGGACAGTTTTATTTTTAGTCGTTTTGTCCCTGTTGCCTTCGTAATGCTTTGCACATGAAAAGTGCTTAGTGTATTGTGGAATTGAATTAAATTGAGAGATTTTTTTCTTATACTCAGCAAAAATCTGACTGGTCCTGGTCTGAAGTTACACTAAAAACATGGTAAGAATTCCCATCCACTCCAAATAGGATCAATATAAGTATCCATAATGCTAAAGTATTTCTATTTTAACAACCTGCTATTTAGTGGGCATAGATACTTCCCCAAATTGTGCAGATTATAGCACATCTAGGACTTAGGAGATAGTACTTAAGAGTTTATTCTGTGTATTCCCCTAGAGCTAGGTCAGCTACATCTCCCTCTTGAGGTTCTAGAAGTTCCTCCCTGAAGAATTGGAATAGTTCTTCTCTAGTGACATAAGCTTGAACTCCCATTCTGGATATATTTCTCCAACTATTAGGTACCAATAACTCACACCCCACCCAGTCCAATTTAACTAATTAATATCATTATCTTTTACAAATGGATATTTATATTTCCCTTCAGTACTTTGGGGGTACTGAATAGCATTTTGGTATCCAAGAAGACTGAACATCAACTTTAGGCAGTTTTGAACTCTCATTCCAAGTATGCTCCTCCCACTGATGATTAAGCACTCCGGGGAACATCTAACCAGTCAGCATAAATTATCCTTTACAAAAGGATATTTACTTCAAAGTCTTACAAAGAGTAGAAGTACAACACTTTGGGCTTGAGTATGAACTCCAATTAATGCAGTTTCTATATAGAACTGATTCAATCAAAGTCACATTCAAATGTAGACATCCCTTATAAATGATTTTCTATCTCATCTACTCTTGGTCTGGATCCTGAAGGCTCAATCTTCATACTCAATGTGTTTACACTGAGTTGGCTTCAAAACTTGACATGCCAACTCTGGGAGCAGGGAGGGAAGAAGGGAAGGAGACAACATGAATCCTATAACGTTGGGAGACTTATGCAGAAATGTTTATTAAAATAAAACAAAAACTTGACATCCTCTCAACCATCAGACTCCTGGACATTTTGCAAATCTCTCCTGACTTCAAAACTAAAAATGTCACAGCCTTCGGAGGGAGAGAACCCGAGGTCTCACCCTTGATAGCCTTGTTTATCATTAGACATAATCTGCCAGAAAGGAGTCACATGAAGAGAAAGGTCAAACCAAGAAGGATAGGATCAATTGATGCCAAGCACTCCCAGTACTTGTTTTGCAGATGCCCCCAATCAAAGAGGCTGTGCACTTCACCATGTGGTTAGCAGACCAGAACCAGATACAGAATGTCTATACATAATCCAACTCTTTCCAAGGAGTTTCTGTAATTTGTTATCACCATTTTCTTAGAAGCAATGTGCCCAGCTTTTTTGAGTAGGGAATTGTATCAGCAGTACTTTCAATGCTCATAAGGACTCATGCCAGTGACCACTCAGTCCTCTATTACACTTTTATATCTCTTGCCTTATTTATGTCCTCATCCTCATCCTCATCTTTATCATTTTGTTTGTGATTCACAAGTGCTTTATGAGTTCCTTATGATGCTTAGAACCATATTGTTTACAACTGAAGTGAACTGACAACCACAAGCTACCCAGCAGCATGTACTACATACAAAAAATATATGCTCATACTCTCTCAAAAGTTTACACATATCCTGAAGCAAAAGGAAGTTGATTGCCTAAGTCTTCCCATCAGGGCTTTATGAGGCCCTAATGACACTTAAGATGAAATTATCCCCATTTGACAGATGAGGAAACTAAGGCTCAAAGATGTTAAATGACTAACCCTAAACTATATAGATCATTGGAAATGCTCAAATGAACTGTGTATTTCCACTGATTATAAGTCACCACCATAGAAGTCTGAACTAGAAAATGTGTCTGGAGAACACTGGTAAATTTCCAGTAAGCTTAAATTTGAATAAAAAGGTTGCTTCATTTGTTAGTTTGATAAAATTGTGACAATTAGTGAGCACATCACCTTGAGGTTGCATGTTGTAGTGGAAGAAAACGTGTGGTTTAAATCAGAAAATCTGGGTTTGAATCATTATGGATCAGTAAAAAGAAGATTGTGTTTGGAGTCAGAGGAGTTTGAAGAATGGCTCTCCCACTTATTACCTCTGTAAGTTCAAGGCAAACCATTTAACCTCTCTGGGCCTTGCTTTCTCCATTTGAAAAATGAAGGAGCTAGATTAGATGGACCCTAAGTGCCCTTCCAGCTCTAAAGCCTATGAATGAGAAGAATGCTATGAAGAGGACTTTACCATTCTCTGTTTGTTTTAAAGAAACAGGGACTGACAAGCCAAGAAGAGATTTCTATCATCTTATTTGTGAAAATGCAAGAAAGGAACAGGCTGCTTGAATCAATGCCATAGTCTTTAGTTACTTTTCCTTGTATTTATTCATAAATGGTATTCTTTAGAAGTATAGTGAGTAGATTCATTCTGGACTCAGTGTGAGGAGATGAGGGTTCAATTTTTAGCTTTGACATGTAGCTATATGGCCAAAGAGTAAGTCACAACTTTTCTGAAACATGGTTTCCTTATTTCAAAAGGGTGCTAATAATATGTATACTAAGTATCTGAAAGGGTTACTGTCAGGAAAGCACTTTACAAAACATAAAGAGTTATAAAAATGAGAATTTTGAATAATAGGATGTCTGCAGTTCATATTGGCCAGTCTCTGGTGTTTTTCCATATTATTTGAATTTTCTCTGTGAGCCAATAAAGAGAGATTAGTGACTAGTACTTTGGGAGGTTTAGGCAACCAACTTCTTTTTTTTTTTTTAAACCCTTGTACTTTGGTGTATTGTCTCATAGGTGGAAGATTGGTAAGGGTAGGCAATGGGGGTCAAGTGACCTGCCCAGGGTTACACAGCTGGGAAGTGGCTGAGGCTGGGTTTGAACCTAGGACCTCCTGTCTCTAGGCCTGACTCTCACTCCACTCAGCTACCCAGCTGCCCCCAACCAACTTCTTTTTGACTCAAGGTATGTAATTTTTTGAGAGAATATATATTTTCAACATATAATGCATGCTATTGGATGGGTTACAGTGAATTATCCACTTCAGGTATGAATAATTTTGTTGTATTTTTTATGCCTCTTTGTATGTGTGTATGTGTATGCATGTGGGAGAAATTAAAAGGTAAGAGGAAAGAATAAGAATGATTTGCCTTTCAATGCCTAAACTCTTTCAATATTCACATAGCTCCTGAATTAGATTTATAGTTTCCAAGTGGTATATATAACTCCTTGAAATTCTACTTAGAAGGTCTCCAGAAGAGTGCCACATTGATCTGGAATTGACCCCATGCCTATCAATGACTTAGGGTGACATACTTATCTTTTTTTTTTTTCAAACCCTTACCTTCTCTCTCAAGAATCAATTCTGTGTTTTGGTTCAAAGGCAGAAGAGTGGTAAGGGCTAGGATATGGGGGTTAAGAGACTTGTCCAGGGTCACACAGCCAGGAAAACTGTCTGAATTCAGATTTGAACCCAGGGTCTCCCATCTCTGTATCTGTCTCAATCCACTCAGTTACTTATTGCCCCTTGATGACATAATTATCAAATCTGCAGATGAAACAAAGTTAGAGAAAGTTTAGAGATGATATAGTATAAGAATCAGTTGAAGGAATTGGGGATATAGATTAATTATATTATTGATATTATGGAAGTTAGAATCCAGTCATATTATAATATATTGTTCATTAAGTAATCAATATAAGAATAGAATAATTATACACACATGTTAATATAACAACAATATGATTAATATTATGTTAATAGAATAATTACATTATTAATATAGTAATTTTTTTTACTCCAGCGCAGTCAGTCAGTGTGACAATAAATATTTATGAAGTGCTTGCTTTGTCAAGCACTATGCTAGGCACTAGGGGAAAAAGAAGCCAGCTGGAAAGAAAGGCAAAAGGAAGTCCCTGACCTCAAGGAGCTTAAAATGTAACAGGGGAGACAACAAGCAAACGACAATGTATGAACAAACTGTGTACAGGATAAATTGGAAACAACAGAGAGAAGGCACTAGAACTAAGGGAGATCAGGAAAGGCTTCCTGTAGAAGGTGAAATTTTTAGCTGGGATATGAAGGTAGCCAGGGGAATCAGGAGGTAAAGAGAGAGAGAATTACAGGCATGGAGAATATCCAATCAAAATCCTCAGAGCTGAGAGATACAATTTCTTGAATGAGGAAAAGTAAGGAAGTCAGAGTGTTTTTCTCTTTTGTTAGTCTTCAAGTAGAGACTAACTGGCTGCTTTGCTGGGTATAACATACTGTGATTTTTTTTTCAGGTATGGGTTGGTGTAGATGTCACTTTTGTGTCTTCTAAACCTGAAGTTCTATGTTTTATATATTGTAAGACATAGGAATATAGAGGCAGACTTCAAAGGAACCTTAGAGGCCATCTAATTCAATTCATTTAGTTTTTGGATGAAGAAGTTGAGGCTCAGAGAAGTTATATAACCAGTCCAGGATCTGAACTCAAGTCCTTTCCTCCAAGGGCAGCTAGGTGGCACAGTGGATAAAGTGTGGGGTCTGAAGTCAGGAAGATCTGAGTTCAATCTGGCCTCAGACATGCTGTGTCACCCTTGGCAAGTCACTTATCCCTGTTTGCCTTAGTTTCTCATCTGCAAAATGAGCTGGAGAAGGAATTGGCAAACCACTCCAGAATCTTTGCCAAGAAAAGGCCACATGAGGTCAGAAAGAATTGGACATGACTGAAAATGACTGAGCAACAACAACCTTTGTTCCAGGTACTGTTCTCTTTCCACTGAAATATGATACACTGACAGTTTCCCAACTCTCATATTAGCTGGTGTTATTGTAAAAAGACTCTATCATTTTAATCATAATCTAGTGTTACTCCTCCACCTTTTGTCTGTCATCTTGTGGCATTTTTATTTTAAATATTTATTTGCATATATAAATACTTCATAACAGCTCAATAATTACCATGGAGCCACAGACAAATGACACGATGATGCTTCAGACAGGGCTATGTTAGCTCTATCTGCAAACAAATAATTACCCTTCAGATTTACCTGTTTAACTTAAACTGTAATTACAAGGCAATCAAACTGCTGACAAGTGTAGCTACTAATTATCTAAATGAGACTTAGGCTGTTCATAGTTACCTAGTTATTTTCAACTTCTTTCCCTGCCCATTAACAATAAACATGGGATAAGTTGTGGTTTGATATCTTGTGCTTCTGCCCTTCCTGTGAACAATTTATGCACTGATTCACTTGGTCTTAGCCCAACAATTCCCTACATTAAATGATTTTTTCTGTTTCCAATGAATGGTTCTCAGAATCAAATGCCCTAAAAGAATTCACAGGAGGAAACAACTGGCTATTGCTTAGCTGATACATGATGGAGGGGCCATAAGGTGGCAGTATTTACCAGCAAATAAAAAACATCTCACTTCAATGATAGTTTATAGGGTCCATCAGCATAGGGCTCTCTTAAGTCAGAGGACCTTTGAATATGAATGTTTTTCCATGCACCAGAATTTCTGATTAAGGGACTAAATAGATGTTTTTGTGAAATTTAAAGGCAAATATTTATATTTGCCCTGACCTATGGTAGAGCCTCCCTAGTTTGGTCTGACCAGTCATAGTTGGGCATGCTGTACATTAATCTCAATATAGTGATGTCATTTTGATCCTATTCAAGTATGAAGGACAACAACCAACACTGAAGTGGAATCACATGAAAAAACTAGTTTAGCCTGTAGAACCCGGCTCCATTCCTGTTGTTTCTGCCATTGTCTGTCCATTCCATTCTCCCTTTTCCTTGGGTCCTACTTTTAAAAAATCGTAATATGTTGCACTGAGAGTTCTCAAACTGAAGTCAAACAGCTAAGTTAAACTCAGCTGATCTTGAGCTCTCTGTTCTCTCTTCCTCCAGTTGGCAGTTTTCATCTTTAGTTCCTGCCCTTTTTTGAAGATTTGACACATCGACATCAGACTCCAGATGTATACTTTTGATTGTAGGACTTTGTAAGACAGAAAGCCCTTGAAAATAGCTTCCACGTAACTTCAGAGAATAACACGTCTACCTATATGAGGTCATAAACTATTATTAATTTTCATAGCAAATGCTGAGGAATGGGGTATTTGTGAATGTGAGAATGGTTACAGGGTGTGAATCTTGTTGCAATCATCTGAAAGGCATTTCCTGTGGAGGTAACCCTGCTCACTAACATTATTGATTGGGCTTTAGATTTTGGACCTGCCTTCTGGTTTTGGTTGATTGAGGATTGTTGGGGAAGCTATCCCCTCTGTGATCAATAAAAATAATTTGGGAAATAGCTTCCCCTTCCTCCTACTTCTAAATTTTGAATATGGGGTGGCTTTCTCCCCCTCTATATGTACATCAGAAACTTTTTTCTATATTTATATCTCAACTCATAGGAGAAGCACACCAAAAACTTGTTTATACTCATACAGACAAGCATGGGGAAAAAGTTCATGGGATCTCAATTTCTTGTTATCTGCCTTTCAACTTCCTTTTTAACAACAGAAATTAAGATGCTCAAGAATTAATTTTCCCTGAAAATCTAAAAGTTCCCAAGAGATAAAATGTACCTGAGTTTGAGACTTGGGCTCTGCTTTTCTAAAGGGAGAAATTTTCCTCAAAGTGTTCAGTGTGGAGAAGGAAGAAGATTGTTCTGTAGCTAAAAGCATAAAACCATGTCATAGGAGTTCAGGAAATCTAGACCTTTTCAGTTGTCCATGATACTGGTATTCATTTTTGAGATAGTACAGGCAGAAAGTGAATAGGAGTATGTTTTGTAAGTAGCTTTCAAAATGTCTTTATTTGGGAGAGGAAGGAAGCCTAAGTAATCTAATGGGCTATTTGAGAATTTTATGGCTTCTGTATTTGTTCATGGCCTCTTGTGAGTCCTTTTTGTCTTATGGATTTTCTGTGGTGGGTGAAATAAAGGTAGTTCCAAATCCAAATCTCATATTATAAATTGACTCTCTGTGTGGGAGTTGGAGATTCAGTTACTTACTATTAAAAAAAAAAAACCTAGATACCAGTCATATGAGAGCATTTTTTTTCAGGAGACTTTCCCCTAAATGTAATTCTCAGGGGTGCAAGCAAAGAACCAAAGAAAGATAGTGAATGACTCTTCCGGGGGCCAGGCCTTAGGACAGTACCTAAATCCATTTGAATACAGAGTCTTTAGGGGACTCTGATTTATGAGTAACATGAATGTTCCAAACAACCAATGAAGTTCAAACTTCAGACTGAGCTGTCACTCTTGTAGGCAACTCTCTTTGGTGATACCTTCAGGCTAATGGGATGGCAGACCAATACCATATTAAGGTTATGACATTTGAGTGGGGAAATAGCACAGCTCTTCTTATAGGGTAGGCAAGGGGGAATGTTATGGTCTGCCGTACCCCTTTCACAGAATACCCTCCTTTCTTGATTCCTTGCTGAGGAGTTCTATTTTTAACCTTATGGATTCCTTGGCCTTTGATTCTAAAGGCTGGGTCATTCATAGAATCATAGATCTAGAGGGGAAAAGGGAAGAGACCTAAGAAGCTATCTAGACTAAAAATCTTCATTTTACAGATGAGGAAACAGAGGCCCAAGAAGGTTAAATAGATAGTCCAGTCACAAAGTGTCAGAAATAGGATTTGAACCCATAACATTTGACTACAAATGCAAACTTTCTAGCATAACATGTTGCTGCTCCCTAGACTAGTCAGAGCTAATAGATATAGCTGAACTCAAATTAGCATAATTGCATTTATATGCAAATGTGACATGAAATGTGTTAATTCCCTGCCCTTAATAAGCTATTATCTTTTCCCTAGTCACAGTCCTAATAAGAGATCACTTGTAAAATAAAGTTAGGGCAACATCAAGGCACAATTCATCCATAACCAGTCCAATGAGAGCTGAAACAATGATGGGGAGACTTTAAGGAAGAGGTGTGAGGAATCTGGGATTTGATATTATACCTTGTTTTAGGTAAAAATGTTTTATTTTTAAATAGCGATAAATGATTATTTTTTCCCTTCCTTTCTTTTTTCTTTCTTTTTGAATTTTTTTCTTTTCTTGTTTGTTCTTTTAGTTATTTTGATTAAATTGAGTATTTATTTTTTATCCAATATACATTCAGGCCGATCTCTTCCATTGAGGCTTTAAGTCAGACTAATAAGCACATTTCACAAAGTCAGCTTCAAGTGGAAGGAAGTGAGCATGTCTTAAAATGCCAGAAATCCTGAGGCCATTAAAAAATGTTTGAAAGCAGTTGGAATATAACTGGGTCTCTGCTACAGAGTGAAGGTGCATACCATTTAGTCCAGCGGTATTAAACACCTGGCCTGCCCCTGTCTCTCAAATATAGCCAAATTAGATTAAAATGTAATTGGAAAATAAAAATTGAGTAAAAGAAATAAAAATAGAATAAAACATACATAACATAACATTTTAAAACTAAGTCAGTATACAACCCATGGAGATTCTTATGTGTAGATTTGTGGCTATGGAAGAGAGATGAAAGCAGCTGAAGAATTTGAAAAGGCCTTTTTCAGAAAGTCAGATTTGAGATGAGTCTTGAGAAAAGGTGGGGATACTAAGGAAGCAGATCAGGCCAGGCATGGGGTACAGTTACTGGAAAGACTCAGAAACAGGACGTAAGAGTGTGTGAAAGACATATGTGTAAGAAAAGCATGAAGATCCCTGTAGCTAAGTGATAGAATATATAGAGGAGAACAAGACTGGAAAGGTAGGAAATGGGGCCAGATTATGAAGAGGTTTCAATTCGAAAGTGAATTATTTATTTGATCCTAGAGGTAAGAAGAAGATATTGGAGCTTGTTGAGCACAGGAGAAAGTCTGAGGCTGCATCTATAGATGTGCAAACTGCACACAAGTAGAAAGGAAACAACATTTGGGTTTTGTATTATGTTTAAACAAGGACTGCCAAATATTTCCAAGGGCAACTTACCCCACCATTCATAATTTGGAATTCAGTATTTTAAAAAGTTTTTCCATTTAAGATGAAATAATTTCTAGAATATTCTATTGGCCTAAAACCAAATAATTTTCATTTTTGAAACCTATAAAAAAGAAGTCTTGTTGCCAAATGGTTCTGAGCATCATTTTTGAAAGTGTTTGAGTGTGCAGCAGTCGTCCCTTACTCATTTCAATAGGCTGATGACATGATAGGTCTTCTGAAAATTTTCAAAATAATATTTCAACATTTTAAAAACATTCAACGATTCCATCTTGTTGATAATTTCCTTTTTTCTTTTAATTCCCTAGTGGATGGTCAGCAGGGGGCACTCAAGGACTGGAACTCCCACTTACCATTAAATCCATGTCTGTTCTCCTTGCTCTTCCTCTCAATTGCTCTCCGGTTAACCAATATCCCTTTCTTTCCTTCTCTTATAATTAGCATTTTCAAGGTAACTGGCTATTTTCTAGGGGCAGCCTGGATTTTAACAAGTGTCTGCCTCACTTGCTGTGACTACTCCAGCAAACAAGAGTCTCCTCCTCTCTGGGCATTGCTGTAATAGTAGCAATAACTTCAGCTCTTTCTCTTGCTTTTGTCATCTCTCTGTTGACTGGTACAAGACATAAATATTTTTCTTTTGCTTTTATCATCTCTTTGTTGACTGATACAAGACCAGCTGGAGAAGTTTGAATAAGAAAAGAAGATGCACAGAGACCTCCCAGCCCCATAGTCCTCTCTCCACCCCATAGCACCTCACTCGGGAGAATACTGTTCAGTCTAAACCCTTCCTTGTCTGAATAATTCTTTGCATACATATGTGCATGTGATTCCAGAGTGGCAAAGTGACATGACTGCCTATGAAAATATTTATGTTTGTTTATGTGTGACTTGGTTGTCTCAGCAAAAAGGCTAAGAATGAAAAGTGGTTCTTCGTGTGGCTAGGGAGATGATAATCCTGCTCTACTCTGGTCAGACCTTATCTGGAGTACCCTCTTGACTTCAGGGACTTAGGTGTCCAGAGAAGGGCAACCAAGATGGTGAAGGACTATTGAAGGATGCTTTTAGACTGTCAGTTCAAATAAAGAAACCGGAGGATCTCTCACTGACTAGAGCAATGCAAATCACCAACTTTTATTTAGTCTTAAAACCAACTGTATAAAATTTGCCTATTATTAAGATAATAGGGAACTAGCCAAAGACTATGCATAAGTTAAGGTATATGATGGAGGGGAGAGGTAGAGAGTACCAGACCTAAATGTACAATAACATAGACAACAAACATGAAATTTGTTGTCTATGTTATTGTACCAAAACACCTAAAGGCAAAACAACAATAAGAATTGGGGATATTTCTAGCATCTAGCCCACTGTAGGTTCTAAATAAATACTTGTTCATTGATTCTGGGGCAATGACAACTTCTAGGAGAACAGGATTGCTGTCTTCAAATATTTGAAGAGTTGTTATGTGAAAGAGAGATTAAACTTTCCCTGCTTAGCCCTGGGTAGGAGGTGAATTAGGAGCAATGGCCAGAAATTACAAAGGGGCAAATTTAGGCTTCCTCTCAAGAGAACATTCCTAATGGGTAGAGCTGCCCAATGACATGAGCTCTCTTGGGAGATGGCAGGCTCTCCTTTACTTAAGGTCTTTAAGTAGAGACTAGGTGCCCATTTGTTAGGTGGTAGACGGAATCCCTGTTCACATATGGGTTGGCCCACATGGTCTTTATAGTCCCTTCCAACTGGGAGATTCTGTGATTTTTGCATGCATATGTGCATATAACTCCAGAGTGGCACAGAGGGTGCCCTCTTGAAAATGACATAAACGGCTACAAAAATAAGTATGTTTACTTGTGCATCCTTGGTTGTGGGCCCAGCCTCATCTGTGAAATGACGTATAATGTAGATACTGGAAGGCAATGAGAGAAATACTCTTATGTGCTTCCAGAAAAAGAAAATAGGGAAAACCCACTAATAGTGAAATAGTTCTACTTCATCCAGTTCTGATCTCTTATCAGGCCCTGTCTCACCCACTCCCTCACAATCCCTGTCCCCACTGTTAGCCCTGGTTTTGATACTTCCTTATTCATTTCCCTTTAGCCTAACACTACCATCCCTCTAGCCCAAAGCTGATCTTTTTAATATCCACCAGGGGTCATCATTTCAAAAAGCTTTAGCACCCAAGTCAAATAACATTTCCAGTGGATACTGATTCACTTGCTAGGTAATTATAGATGAGATACTGAGAGATACTTTTTTTCTAAATGTTGCTAGAAGTTGCTACAGATCCAATTTTATAAGAGGTAGTGAAGGAAAAGTGCTTTTGTTCCTGGGTTAAAGGATAATCTCAAAGGCCCACAGTTTCTGATTAGGGGTCCAGATAAATATACCCCCTCGAAGCAACTGGGCATTTTCAGGGTAGGCCTTACAATGGCAGTAGGGCAATGGAGAATAGGAACCCAACACTGATTAATTTTTCTTGAGAAACTCTGTTGAGTAATAGAATGGCCACATAACCCCGACTGAATTATTTTAAAAAGAGAGAATGAATCGAATCACACAACAACAACAAAAAGCAAGACCTAAATCACTTTCTTTCTGTCGCTCTGGAAAAAATCTGAGGAGGGGGAAAGGAATATAACTCTCTAGTTGTAGAAGGATTTCCCTGTGCTTTCCTCCAATGCCATGAGAGGCACTACCAAAGTTAAGCAGTTGTACATATAGGATCTGGGGAGAGACTTCTTGGCAGAAAGTTATACTTTTTCATATATTTGCCATTTGTTTAAGCTAGTCCTAATGTAAAATGAAGACTCTATTCTCCTTTTTTTCCAATCAGATATATTTATAAAACTGAGCTTCTTTATTGACATTCAGTCATAGTGAAAAATGAAGCTAGTCTGATTAATCAGATTACATATTTAGGACTGAAAGGGACCTGAAAGGGTATACAGTCCTCCTGCCCCCATTTTAAAGGTGAAGAAACTGAGGTCTAGACAGATGAGGTAATTTGTTTAAGGTCATGCAGGGATTCAGACATGGATCGTACAGCCAGTCTTGGAAAGGACATTGGTTGCTCTCAATCCAATTCCCTCATTTTTTAAACGAATACTCAGCCCAGGGTATTAAAGCTGACTTGCTTAAGTTCACATGGATAGTAAATGACAAAGGCATGATTCCAATCCAGATCCTAAGACTCTGAAGTGATCACTCCACTCTACTGTGTTATTTCGATACTTTCTAAACTAGTTTCTTAATGATTACTTGATCTTTTTCTTCTGAGTGGTTTAAGGAATTCCAGCAAGCAGTGAATATTTAGAAGGAATGCCTCCTCTAAAGTAGAGGCTGCATCTATACTCTCAAGTAGCTCTGTCTATGTAGGATGACATTATTCTTTTGTACTCATTATTCTTTTGGGCTAAAAAACAAACAAACCCCACTCTTGGACTTTGTAGCTAGAAATAGTACATTCCTCTTTTCAGTTTTTCGGATGAAGAAATGCATGCCCAGAGAAGTTGTTAATCGACCTCAGGACACACAGCAAGTGTGTGGCAAACATAGAACTGCACTTAGGTTTCTTAAACACTTTATCAAGGTCTTTTCCCCCTTTTCCATGATTACCTATTTTGAGTTATGTTCTTCTGTGGAATATTCTCTGAGAAGTACTGCAAGAACCCAGTATCCAATCCAATGTTTTACTACTCTCATGACAAAAATGCATATTCTTCATGTTACCTTGATTACAGTCTGAGCCTGTATTATTTGGAATATAGACTCCAATAGGACAGGCACCATTTTGCATTTTTCTTTGTATACCCAGTGCTCACAAATAAGGAGTGGTTGAAATGTTTATTGAACTGAATTCATTTGATTCAAATAGAATTGAATTGCATTTGACTTCTGGAGGTAGGAATTGGTAGTTTGTTTAGAGAATAATACTGGTAAAATTCTTATGAGGGAAACTCCGTATGAACTTTAAAGCTCTCTATAAATGTGAGTTCTTTTAAAAAAAATCAAACTATAGATAACTTTACATTCTATTTATCCAAGTATTTGCCCTACCTGTATTGATGGTCTCTGAACAATATTAGATATGAAATAATAATGTCTTTCAGTTTTAAGATATACCAAAGCTTTCTTTTTATGAAGAAAGGAACAAGACGTCACTATTATACACTCAATAACAACCCTCACAACTTTGGACGTCGGGCTTTATTTTTATCAGGAGATGGAATTGGAGTCACACTTTCATCTCCTTAGAAGATGCCCGGCAGTGTTTAATTTCCACCTAGATAGTTGTCAAAGATGGGCAAGCTGATAGGCGTGCTTCAACAAAATAAGTTTTTGTACCATGTACAGAGAGCTTTAGTGAAGAGGACTGGAAAATCAGAACAGGATTTTCATTTGCTCTTGCCCTTTTTTTTTAACTTCCCACCTGAGTTTTTCATGACATTTAGGCATTTTAGGAATAAGATTTCCCAGCCTCCTAAAAATGTAGGGCCAAAGGACTTGGAGCTGGAAGGAACCTAAGAACTGGACTAGTCCAACTCCCTCATTTTACACATAAGGAAACTGATGCCCAGAGCAGCAATGGGACTTGCCTCAGTAAATAGAAGAGCCAAAATTCAAACCCTGGTCCTCTGAATCCAAATACAGTTCTTTTGTCTCTATTACTTTTTTGTTGTCGTTCTAGATTTATAATTTCATTTGTATAGGGAATTCCTTATATGGAGATACCCTTTACAGATGAACATCAGCAAGCCATAGGTAATTTGTGGTCTTTTAGAATGACCTGGAGGCACAGAGAGTCTATTACTTGTTCATGATGTCACTAATTGTAATACTTATATTATATTAATTATTATATTAATTATATTACCCATTACATTTATAATATTAATTGCATTGTATCATATAATATCCTTTAGGCATTATGTTGCATTATGTTATAATATATTGTTAGGTTATATACTATCATATTATTCCTTGTCTATCCTGACACATTTTATGTTATATTATGTTATTATAATATGATATAGTGTCATAAAATTTCCCTCATTGATATGGATCTATAAAAAGAATGTAACATATAGTCACAAGATAATAGCTCTAGAAGGGACTCGAGAGACCCTCTGGTCCAAACATTTATTATATGCATTAATTTTTGGATGAGGAAACAGAAAAATAAGTGATACAATTTGTACGTATCAGAAGTGGGATTTAACTGCTTCAGGTCTTTTGACTCTAGAGCCAGTGGCCTTCCACTTGAACCCTAGCAGCTTAGATAGCTACCTGAGACATTGGGAAGATCAGCGACTTGCTCATGGCCACTTAGCTGGTATGTGCCAGGGTGACAACTTGAAACCAGCTCTTCCTAACTGTAGAGTTGACTGTCTATCTAATTTTCTATATTCTCTCTTGCTTTCTACTATGCCGTATTGTTAATATCATTCATGCCCTGGAATCCAGAAAAAGAATTAATAAAGAAATGGGTCAGTGACAGTTAAAGGGAGCAGTGATCACCTCCTATAGGCTACCTATGGGTCTGTCCTCTCTAAAACCCGCCACATCAGTTATATAGTTAATGCTTGTTGTAGCTCGGGAGTAAGCAGAGTAATTCAAGGCAGTCAAAAGGCCTGGTGTTCAAGAGCAGTTCAGAACTTGTAGCAATTTTAAATCCTTCTTTTTCCTTTCTGTGGCCATGCAAGGGTTGATGCCAGCAGAGAGTAATGAATACACTCACTCCTATTCTGTTCAGTTCTCTACTGCCTGGGCCTATCCACCAGGGGGAAAAAAACAGTCTCCAACAGTCCGGGTGATTTTAGAATGAATAGTTGGGCTGGATGTGGAAGTCAGCGGATCTTTTCTAATGAATAGAGCTCTTAGTGTCTCCTCTGAAGAACTATTCTCCTTTTGTTTTTTACTCTTTAGCTCTTTGTTACACAAACATCTGGAGGGTTGAGTATCATGTTGGTCATAGTAAATAGCTTAAAGGGAGAATACATTTTATATTTCCCTACACAGAAGCAAAATGGTGTCTAGGTCACGCCAGCGGGTAAACTGTGAAATCTCTGTGTGAAGTGGGTTTGGGGGAGAGACAACTGGCTATTTGTGAATAATGGCACATTCCCCTATCCCCACTTCCCTATTCCTTCCTTAAACATCTGTGAAGCAATGGAATATGGGTGAGACAAAAGCTCCGAGATCGCCTTCCTCATCAAGCTGAGTATATTTTTTACTTCAGCTCTTATAAAGATGGGCAGTCTTACAGAATCTGGTTTTAGTGAAAGCATCACCACCTAATTTTCAAAGTCTGTCTTTATTAACCACCTGGCCACTGATGTGTTAGAAATCATTTATAATATATTTAGGCTTTGTGTGTCCTTTTCGAGGTTGGTGTAGGCCAGCTAAAATATCTCATGATCTGACCAATTTGATTCAATAAATATTTATTCAATGCTGACAAGGTGGTAGGTACAGAATAGGATACAAAATTAATAATGAGATAGTTCCTGCTGTCTTCAAGGACATCAGGGTACTCAGATGAGTAATATATCAAGTACATGGAAAGCATACATACATACATGTATATACATATATAAATTTAAAAGTATAAAAATACTAATTTTGGGGTTTATTTGGAGAGGCCTTTAGCAAAAGGTAGACACTCAGCTGAGCTCTGAAGGAAGTGAGGAATTGTAAGAAGTGAGGAGGGATAAACTTTTTGGACTTGAGGTTATGGATTAAATTATGGCCAAGATCTTTTGTCCTTAAACTGGTTGGATGTCATAGGATCATTTAGGGTTTGCACATAGGAAGTGCATCGAGCCTTTATTATCATAGAGAATAAGGACATCTGAAACTTTCTGTATCTCTTCCCTTCTTTCCCCCTTCTTCTTCCTTTTATCCCCCTCTCCCTGCTCCCTTCCTTTCTCCCTCCTCTCTCTTCCTCTGTCTTCCCACCCCCAGAGTCCTTTAGCATCACTGGGGCAGTGAAGTCCCTTCTTAGAGGTGTTAGAAAAGTATGTGATATTATTATACAATAGTAGCTTTCATGGTAAGAAAATACTTGAGAATTCAGGCACCTTATTTTAAAGAATTATACTGTTAAATTCTTCCAAATGCTTACCCACTAAAGGAAAAGACAGCTGGTCTTTGGGGATTATTATTAGAAGGAGTAGAAAATGGAACTCTCAGTGAAAGGGAAGGCTGTTCACTGTATAAATAGACTTTGATGATCCAGTTGTGATATGCTGAATCATGCATTTTATATTTCATGAAATAAAGGCTTCTGTTATAGAAGCATTTTCTTGCTTAGATTTATCTATTTCATTTTCTTACAAGATTTTTAGGCCAATGAATCATGAAAGCCAAATATTTGTAATAAATGCAGGATGTATTCAGACTACCTATTTTAAAGAAAAAATTGGGAAGCATAGGAACATGAGCCAATAAAAATCTTTGCATGAACAAAATCAATGCAACTAGCTTAAGGAGGGAAGCTGTCAAGTAGGAAAATTTTCTTATGAAGGTCTGATATATAAGATATATAGGGAATTAGCACAAATGCTTGAGACTATGATTCTCTTATGGAGAAGTGGTCAAAGAATAGTTTTCAAAAGAATTGAAGACTTTTAACAAACATCCAAAAGCTTGCTCCATATAATAAGAAAGCATGAGAATTTGCTCTTTAGGTAGGAGTAAGAGAGTTACTTATTCAGATTTCATTGATGTTTTTCATGTAGAGCTTTCTGTTTGTCTACTTTTTTCAAATCACCAAAGCTGCCTGTCTTGGAGTACAGGAAATTACCACTTGGTTCCCTCATGCTCAACCCCTTTAATTGAGAGTGCTGCTGTTCTCACCCACCCCATCAACGGCATAAGGGCCAATGGGTAAGACTTCTGTGGCTGCTTGTTTTTGGAAATGCTTCTGGGTGATGGCAGGCTGCCAGTTTTTCCTCCTTATGGCTGGAAAACTACTTGAACTTTGTACTTGGCCTTTGTTACTCTTCTGCCAGAATCTTGGGCAAAAATCAAAATCAGAAAAAGGGGAACTCTTCTGTTAAATGTCTCAGTGACATATCATTTTATTTTCTAGTAAGATGCTTTTATCTACATTATTGTAGTCATTTCTGCCCTAAGGTTTTCACTGTCTGTGTCTTATTATTCTGAAGTGTGTCTATTTTTATTTTTTTGTATTTTTTATATTAAACTCAAAATACATTTATTAAAATTCCTACTACATGCAAGGAACCACACTAAGGATATACAGATATAAAAAAACCCCAATATAATTATTACCTTCAAGAAGTTTAAATTTTATTGGTGGTGATATAACATGCATTCAATATAAATCTAATATAAGGTAGGGTGTGATAAGGGAAAAGGAGAAGTACTGACAAAACATTTGAGGATTATGTGGGTAGGAAAAGAATATTTTCAACTAGGTGAATGAAGGAAAGCTTCATTGAAGAGATGACACCCAAATTTTTCCTAGAAGGAAGAGAAAGATTCTAGAAGTTGGGGTGAGCAGACAGTACATTCCAGACCAGAGAAAATGCACAAAATTAGAAGATGAAACAGCTATTGCTCTGCTTTAGTTGAAACATACCATAAAGTATGCATAAAGGGGAGCAATGTGAAATAAAGACTGGAAACATTGATGGGATCCAGACTAGACAAAGCCTATCTACCAGGCGAGTTGTTTACATTTTATTCTCTAATTCATAAGTCTTTAACCACAAGCCTAGAGACGGGAGGTCCTAGGTTCAAATCCGGCCTCAGACACTTCCCAGCTGTGTGACCCTGGGCAAGTCACTTGACCCCCATTGCCTACCCTTACCACTCTTCCACCTATAAGTCAATACACAGAAGTTAAGGGTTTAAAATTAAAAAAAAAGTAAAAATAAGTCTTTAACCATGGGTTCACATATAGATTTTAGAGGGCCCATAAATTTGAATGGGAAAAATTACACCTTCACTTTTACTAACTTATAATTGAAATTTAGCATTTCCAATAATTGTTTAAAGATGCTGTTCTTAGAAGGGAATGAAGGCTCAGAATAGGTTTCACCAGTCAAATAAGTATATAACATAAAAACATTCATGAGTCCTGCTCTTGTTATTAGGGAGGTACTGAAGATTTTGGAGGAGGAAAAATCAATGCCTTGGGAGGACTGCTTTGACTGCTGTGTGAAAGTTGTATTGGAGAGGTGGATAGTAGCCAGGGCCTGGGCTAGGTGGCAGTTGTGGGTATGGAGAAAAAGAGATGCATGTGAGAACAGAAGTAGAGTAGGATCAATAAGACCTGGCAGGTTATTGAATAATGAATAAGGAAGAATTGAAGATGACTTTAAGATTGTGAGGCATCTCTCATAGGATAATGGCCCTATTAAAAGAAAAAGCAAATTAAAAATATTCAAACTGCAGGATGTATGTGTTTTGTTGAAAGTCTATGCTTTGCTGTAGGACCCTGGGCAAGTTGAATTAACCTGCATTACCTTGCCCTTACCAGTACTCTTTTGACTTGGAATCGATATCCAGTATTGGTTGCAAGATGGAAGGTAAGGATTTAAAAAGAAAGGAAGAAAGAAAGGAAGGAAGGAAGAAAGAAAGAAAGAAAGAAAGAAAGAAAGAAAGAAAGAGAGGAATAAAGAGAGAAGGAAAGGAAGGAAGGAAGAAAGGAAGGAAGAAAGAAAGAAAAAAGAGAAAGGAAGGAAGAAAGGAAGAAAGTCCATGCTTTGGCGTTACAAGGAATTCTAGGGAAAGAAAAATCCCCAAATAACCACTAGTCAAGTTTTCATGTTTTTAACTGAGTACCAAGAAATAACAAGAGAATAGTTTCTTTGTTTCTGAGAATTTATGTTAGTTTATTCAGAATTCTTATCATTAGTGAAAAATGTAAATCTGAAAATGGGAAAATCTTTTCTTTAAGCTTTAATAATTTGCCCCCATGGGACTGGACTGTGGATTAGAAAGTCAGGCCCACCCTGGAATGCCTGATAGAAGTGACCTTTTCTACAGGCAGTGCTACTCCTATTGGCAGGCATCTCAGTCACAACTACTGTAATTGGCAATATGGGCTTCTTTGATCAGGATATATGTGTCAGCAAATGAAGTGTGCAGCATATCAGGAAGAGAGAAATGAACTACTTGGGATCGCAACTCTAATAGCACAACACTGCTAACTTATTTTCAGTTATTGGCTCATTTGATTGGCAACACAGAAGAAAACTTTGCTTAGCTCTCTGAAACATACTCACTTTCTTTCATCTGGAAGATGTGAAGCCAAAAACTCCATGTGTCTAAGCTACTTCTTGGCTGTAAGCTCTTCTCCTTTGGAAGCTGCTTTCAAGGCTCTAGAGTACAACTCAATATACTAAAACTGTAATTTAATGAACTCTGTTATTATGAAATTAATCTGATGAATTCGTGTTATATGTAGGAATAATGGATAAATAGCTCATGTGCACCACTAGTATCCCATCAATGTCAAGAGAACTAGAAGGACCTTTGACTGTTGGGGATTTTATGAAAAGGCATAGACCAGAGTCTCATAGGGTAGAAAGACCTGGCCTGATGACAGGCTATATACCATTACTGGGAGTGAACCAACTTTGATGAGATCAGAGATTCATAGACATGCTATGTTTGAGAGAATGAATGGAGTTCCCAGAGGTAAAGCTTAAATGGTTGGAGACTGAATTGTGGTTATTTTAATGTTGGAAATAGAAAGGAACTTAGACTATAAGATCATTGAAGGCATAGATTGAATCATTAAAAGAAACCTTTGTATCTGAATCATCCAGGACTGTCCCTTGTCCATAATAGGTGTTGGATAAATATTTGTTGGCTATTGCTATAAAATACTGCTAAATAGCCAGCAGAGGGAGAAAAAGAGTATTGAATAGTCCTGGGTGAAAAACAAATGATAGGAGTCAAATGGGCATCTTAGAACAAATCCTTCCTCTTGCCCAGGCAACATAAAAGTACTGGCAGAAGCTATGGTACTCATGAATTGAACACATTCTATATATTCTAAAACCTTCCTCCCCACCAAAGCCCACAACTGACTCCTCCCCCACCCCCCTTGAGTAAGGGCTTTCTGTAAAGCTATACTCAGTTGTGGCAGCATAGTGCTTTTTGATGAAAAATTAAAATTAAAAATTGATAAAGGTTTCCAGAACTCCCTGTCCTCCTCCACTAATGAATTTTCCCAGGCAATTGGAGTAAATAGACATGCCAGTTCACACCAAGGTAAGCAGGCATATAATTTAGAGAAATAACAAAATAGAGGGAATAGTATATTTCACCTTGTTGCTGTTAGAATCGTTCACTTAGCAGTGTGTTCTAAACCCTGAAAGGATACAGAAGGGGAAAAGAAAGAAAGAAAAACATGCCAGAAGCAATAAAACCCATGGAATAAGCATACTTAGCATCCCCTTTCTTACCAACATTTAATTTCTATTAATATTTTTTGGCATAGATATGAAAGTAAAAGGCTGAACTTCCTTGTGGAAAATCAATAAAAGGGGAATGTGGCTCAGTGCTCATAAAGCTTCCTGTTATAAACTGGTAGGTACTCTTTCCCCACACTATAATTTGGGTAGATTTCCTTCAAAACTATTAAGCCATCTTCATTGAGTCAGGGTGATTCTAACAGCACTAATAGCTTGCTCAATGCTATTGTAAGTGAGATAAATGATAGCGGACTTGTCTGAGCAGACGCTCCTAATAACTGTAGCATAAGCATAATATGACAAGAATGGAAACATTTATTTGCTGAAAATAAAAGCGCCCTGAATCTCTATGAACATGTTAGTTTTCAATCACTCTGTAAATAACTCGTGTGTTGGACTAGTGTCTGTTCATATTTCTGCCTCTGGTGTACTAACTTCTTCAGAAGGGGCAAAGGTCACATCATATGAAGGGGAAACCTGTCTGGACTCCATCTCTTTGTCCCAGTGGCCAAGAAAAGAACTCTATAGAGAAATAAAGAGAAAGTCCTTGATGAGAACTACTCAGTCTCCCAATGACACCAAATGTTGGGCTGTGATGCCCACCTCTGAGGAAAACACCTTCAGAGTGAATTAAGTACAAATGCGGCAGGCATTGCTTCTTTTTTCATTGTATTTTTGGGACAGTCGTTGAATTTTCTCCTTGTGAAAGACATACAAAAGACAGAACTGGAGAATGAGATTCTACCACCGAATGACAATTGAAAACAGCAAGTTCTGTACAACAACTGTTGCTTACTCTATACTGATCCTTATTAATTCATCCCTTAGCACTGACTTGTAAAGGGGAGGAAGAGAAAGTATGGAAGCAGTGTGGTGCAATGGAAAGATCTCATGATTTAGATGCAGATGGCTTAGATTCAAATCCTACTTCTGCCATTTACCATACATGTGAACTTTGGTAAATTCCCTAACTGAGTCCCAGTTTCCTCACCTGTAAAAATGAGAGGGTTAGGGGCAGCTGGGTAGCTCAGTGGAGTGAGAGTCAGGCCTAGAGACAGGAGGTCCTAGGTTCAAACCCGGCCTCAGCCACTTCCCAGCTGTGTGACCCTGGGCAAGTCACTTGACCCCCATTGCCCACCCTTACCAATCTTCCATCTATAAGACAATACACCGAAGTACAAGGGTTTAAAAAAAAATGAGAGGGTTATACTAGATGAATCCTATAGTCCCTTCCAACTCTCCATCTATGTTCCTAGGAAAGAGAGGGGAAAATATGATCTCCTGTTGTTTCTATGGTGCTAATAAATAGTGATGGGTTTAGGACATGGCATTAATCATTCCAGAGGCAGTATGGATGAATCCTCAATTCAGAGATGAGAGTTTCCGTCTCTGACACCTGCTAGCTGCATGACCCTGATCAAGTCATTTAAATATCTCGGTACTTCAGGAAACTCCCTAGGATTCAGCTACTAAGTCATAGATACCATGTGATTTCTTCATGGGTAAAATGAATACTCACACAAGGGGTTCCCTATGCAATGCCTTCACATAGTTATGCATTAATTTTTCCATTGTTAGAAATATATTTTCAAATGAGCAGTATTCATTTTAATACACAATTGTTTACATGAAAGGTCAACAGATTTCTACCCCCCTTAAAATTTAAAATCCTTGTGAGTAGAGATTGTTTCATTTATTGTATTTATCTCCCCCAGAACCTAACTTGCTGCTTGGCATATAGTAGCTGCTAAATGAATGTGTGTTGAGTGAGTAACTAATACATGTTCATGTTTACAGTATTCCTGAAAGATTAGGTAGGTTGGATTAGCATTAGGGTCTCAGTCATCTGTGGAGTCTGAGGGTTTTTTTAAACTCCTTCCTTTTGTCTTAGAATCAATACTCTATATTGGTTCCAAGGCACAAGAGTAGCAAGGGCTAGGCAATAGGGGTTAAGTGACTTGCCCAGGGTCACACAGCTATGAAGTGTCCAAGGCTAGATTTGACTCCAGGATCTCCCCATCTCTAGGTCTGGCTCTCTATCCACTGAGCCACCTAGCTGCCCCCCCCCTAGAGTCTGAGTTGTAGAGGAAACCTGGGGACTATTTCAAATGTGTGATTTAGAACTTCAGTGCTGCTCTAGGAACTTTTTGTACTCTTGTCAATTCCCTAGCTCACTCTCCACAACCATTATTCCAGAGCTTTGCATCACCCTCTAAGACCCTGATGACACCTACATACATAGATACCCAGCTCTTACACAGATGAGCTAACCCCCTGAAAAGATTGAAGCTATCTAATGTGAACTCTTTCAATACCTTTTCACTGCTCCTCAGAATCATCTATTCTTTCTTTTCCTTGGGTGACAGAGGAAGAGGCATCCCTATTCCGTGTTAAAGCTAATCTCTCTTCTGACACTCTTGTTCCAATTCTCTTCTACCTCATCTTGGATCTTACTTATCCTTTCTCTTTCCATATCCACTGGTTTTTAAAAACATTTATTATTTATTTATTAATTATTTTCATTGATACTCTATGTTTCTATTCCACTCTGATTCTCAAAAATATATCTCATATTCCTTACTCAACAAATTATCCCTTTTTACAATATATACAAAATATATGTTATTATAAAATAAAATAATAAAAAAAAGAAGAGAGCAAAAAAAGCTTTTTCACAAAATTAATCAAAGTATCAACTGACTGCTAGTTGTTTTTCCCTTCAATTTACATTGTTGCAATCATGGTATGTATTATATTCCTGGTTATACTTTCTTTACTTTACATTAGTTCTTGTGACTGTTTGCTTGTATCCTTTGACTTTATTGGAGAATGCCTTTTGACTCTTTATCATTTGTATACTAACACACTCAAGTCTCTCAGATCTTAAAAAATAAAAGTCTTCCCTTTACTTTCCTACTGTGGTAAGTCATATTCATTATTATGATATTATTTAGACAGATGATTCTAGTCTTGCTTCTCTTTCAAGTTCCAAATCCATATTTCTGGCTGCCTATAGAACAGCTTACATATACCACCAACATCTTAAACTCAACTCGTTCAAAACTGAATCAATTTTCTTTTTTCCTAGTTCTGTTCCTTCACCTGATGATTCTTTCAGTGATACAACTACTCACCCAATTTCCCATGTTTGAAGCCTTGGGGTTTTCTCATATTCAGTCAATCATGTCCCATCGAATTTATTTTCCTTATATTTCTTGCATTTATCCTTGACTCTAACCCCACTGACATCATTCTGCCTAGTACAAATCTTTATTACCTTATTAATTACTTGGATTATTATGCCTTTAAAAACACCTTTACCTTCTGTTTTAGAATTGATACTAAATATTGATTTCAAGATAAAAGAATGGTAAGGGCTAGGCAATTGGGGTTTAGTGACTTGCTCAGGGTCATACAGCTAGGCAGTTTCTGATGCCACATTCAAATCCAGAATCTTTTGTCTCTAGTTCTGGCTCTCTATCCACTGAGCAACCTAGTTGCCCCTATAATAGTCTTCTAACAGGCTCTATGATTTCTGATCCCTCACTAAGGCAACTTACTCTTCACAATACTACCACATTAAGCTATCTAAATATGTAAATCTGGTCATGGAACTTCCCAGCTCAAAAATCTTTAGTAGCTCATTATTGAAACAAATAAAGTTTCAACTCTCTTGCCTGAAATTTAACACATTCTACCATCTAATACCACCCTACCTTTACAGTGTTAGCTCATATTTCTTCTCCATTTATTATACGCTTCATTAAATTTGGACTACTGCTTATTTTTCAAACGTATTCCTGCTTTCCAAGATGTAAATTCTCAAACTCAAAATTTAACAACCAGCTTTCCAGAGCTGCTGCAAGCTGGCTTTCACATGCCTTTGGACTTATGCATGGGAAAAAAGACCCCTGCTATAAAAGCAGATGATTGTGTCTCTTTATTCACCCTCTTTCACCTAATGTGTATACAGAGAAGCATCATGTTTTAAGTGGACCTGGAGATAGGAGAGTCATCAGTTTAAATGCCGGCCTCTAACACTAACTATCCTTACAATTATAAGCAAATCACTTAATCTCTCCATTTTTAGTTTTTTTATGTCTGAAAAATGAGGGTCATAATATCTGTAGAAATTATCTCATATGGTTGTTTTGGAGATCAAAGAGATAATATATGTTATGCCCAATGAAAATGTCAGCTATTCTCTTGATATTCCTTAAATCAGCGGTTTTAAATCTTTTTGTGTCATGAGTCTTTTAGGAAGTTAGTCTACCTATAAAACCTACAGATTTCTCCTCAGAATATTATTAAATGCACAAAATAAAGTACACAGGATTATAAATAAACCAATTATGCTGAAATATAGTTATCACAATATTTTTAAGAACAAGTTCATGGACCTAGCTTAAAAATCCTTGCAAATATCAATCTAGTACTACTAAGAGAGCATTTAAGCATTCATTCCTTTGAACATTATGTTAAGATTGCACTCATTGGATAAAGGTCAAAGTACAACTCAATGAAGATGGTATAAAGGATGAAAAGAAATGTGATGACAAAAGTATAGCTAGCATAAGAATGCCAAATTACCAACTATTTTGAGATTGTTTGAATGAGTCATAATTCATTTAAAACTTAATTTTAGACAATGCTTTAGCCTCAGAGAGGGTAAGTGACTTGCCTATGGTCGTAGAGTTATTAAGCTTCAAAAAGAGGATTTCAACCTAGATCAAGGCCATCCATCACCTTATTCAAGAGCAAAGTGTGAGTTTTGAGATCTTACTAAAGAATGTGACAGCTTTATAGAAGGGGTAGGAAGCAAGGGCAAAAGAAAAGAGAAGCTTTCTCCAAGCAGGGCCATGTGAGCTCAAATCAAAGAAAGGCCTGGTGATTCAGTGAGTTTTTCATTATTTCCTGAAGGTGGTGATGTTGGAACTTAGATGGAGCTATACAGCTTGTGAATAGGAAAGGCTTTCTGAAAAGAGTACTACTCCAACCTCAAGTATAATGAAAAGAGAGATTTCATATGCTCATACTTAGCACAGTTGGCTGGACAGTCAAACAGTCCTTCACATGGCCTATTTTTGTCTTGTTCAAATTTTAGAAAGGAAAAATTGAATTGCAAAGTGACCCTGTAGGGATTGTCTTGAGAGGCAAGAGAGCTGTAATGTGAGTTATTTGGCAAGAATTAAAATGGGAAACTACCACATTCAAACATACTGTCATATTGATAAATTATTTTAGAAAACCAAGTCTCATTTGACCAAAGATTGGTACTAATCTATTTTTTTTAGTAAATACTTTTCTTTCACATTTTTATCTCTTCATATATTCAGTCAAATAACACATATTTATTGAGCAAACTAGTTAAATCCAGCAGTTATTGAATTTTATGCTATATCTAATTATGTATGTCCTTGTTATGTCCCTGATAAGGATGTAAATTCTTTGTGAGTAGGATTGTTTCATTGCTGTATATATATTCCTGACACCTAGCATTGTTCCTTGCACATTGAAGATACTTAATAAATACTTGTTGTTGGTTGATATGAGTCTAGATGCTAAGGAAAGAGATATAAATATTAAGAACATAATCTTTATCATTAGGTAGTTTACAATATGGTAAATGTGCATCTCTAAATATCTACCTATATTTGTACATGAATAAAAATATTTTTCTTTATATTTCTCCTAGTCCAGTGCTTAGAACAATCTGGGATACATAGTAATTGTTCTTAAAAGTTATGGGATCTGACTACTTACTAAATGTTAATTGATAAGCATGATGATGATGAAAATATGGAACAATATTTTAAATCCTTTATGCTCCTCATATGAAACAAAACATTTATTTTGTTATCTGTAGTATGTTCCATATTAACTCAAAATTTTCTGTTCTAAGGAAGAGGCAAAAAAATGAAGATGGCATATTGTGAGAATTTATGGCATATTCCATTGCATACATTAAGGATTATTTTTCTTCATATGAATGTCCAATGTCCAACTCAAATTTTGTAGATTTTTCAAGTAAAGACTAAAAATTTTAGGAAAGATAATAAAATATGTACTCATAATTATTAACAACTTAAGTCCTATGTACTTATATATGAATCACAAGATGCTAAAAATCACACAAAACATTGATTTTTAATTTAAGGGAACTTTTTAAAATGTAGCATTAGGTTCCAATCAAATGCTACTTGAGTTTCAAGGGAGAGTTTATGAAAATCAATTTTTCCCTGACTAAAAAAACCAAACAAACAGAGAAAAACACAGCAATTTATATAGTGGTCTTTGTTATTTGAATCAATAGCTCTGTTCCCATGAATAGCTGAATAATCACTTTTTTTGTATAGTGTTTGGTATCTATGCAGACTTATCTCTTCCAGATTTACTCATTGAACCTGTGGTGGATTATTTTTGATCATTAACAGTTTCCTATTCTTATCCTTGTTATTTCTTTTTCACCATCTGCAAGTCTTCTTCTGTGCTGGAAAGTGATTATTCCCTGCTGGGGAGTTGGCATGTGTTATAAAAAAAATATGGTTTTCACATTAATATTTTTCACAAGAAATCTCAAGAGTACAGGATGACATGTTTTCTGACAAGGAAATTGACATCTTCTTGGTACTAAAGCTCTCCATGTTACAAACAAAAAATTATATTATCATATTTGTCTTTTTACATATGAGTAAGTAGCATAGGATATAGGAAAGACCATAGGCTTAGTTAACAGAAGACCTGGGTTCCAAGGCTGACTTGTCAAGTAATTAATCTTGTGATTTTGATTAAATAACTTAATCTTTTTATACCTGTTTCCTCACCAGAATGTAAGGGAGGGGAACTGACTTAGGAGAATAAATAATTGTGGGCTTCTGGGGAAAAGGGGATCCTCAGGTCTATTCTTACCCAGATTCAACATGTGGCTAAGAGTATGTGACCTGTCTCTTTTGTGTGTGAATTCGCCCCTGCCCATTTTAAGGGAAGGGAGTATTGGAGGTTGCTCTGACCTTGTGAGGTTTGGAAGATGAGGAGATGGAGTGACCAGAAGTTCAGGAGCTAGAGTCCATGCCAAGATTTTCCGGAAGCCTGATGGTGAGGGGCAACATCCTGAATGACTGTTTGACCCAGTCCAACAAGAGTAGAGATGTGGATTTATCCATTCATTAACTAGATTATATTTGGAAATGAGATTAGTAGGACCAACTGTGTATAGAAACTTAAGTTTGAGCCCACTCATCAGAAATCAGGGAAGGATAAAGAAGAGTATGCCCTCAGATATTGGGGGGAATTGTCTGAACTTTTATTCTTCTTACACCTTTGCAGTAAATGTGATTAATAAATAATAGCCAGCATTTATATAGTGCCTACTATGTCCTAGGCACAGTGCTAAGGGCTTTTTTCTTTTTTTAATCTCATTTGATCTTCATAGAAACCTAGGAAGTAGGTGTTATTATTATCTCCATTTTATAGTTGAAGACACAGGCAAACATAAGTTAAGTGACTTGCCCAGTCACACACCCAGACACCAAGTGTCTGAGGTGGATTTGAACTCAGATCTTCTTGAATCTAAGTTCAGAGCTTTATCCAATGGGCCACCTACTGGCCTAACATATTAATTGGTTAAATGGAACTAAGAAACTAATCATGGATACTTAGCAATGAGTGAAACACACAAAAATGAAGGGTCTAGCTGATAGCATTAGAAAAGAATCACTTTACCCCCTTTAAGGGTACTCTAGAACTTAGGTGAGAGTTAGCCAGCCTATCTTTGGGAACTTTACCTACCAGTGTATGTGGGGGTGGCGAGAGAGCCAAGACTTTACTTCATGTAAAATGGGGGAAACAGCACCCCAATTCTGCATCACTCCAAGCTTCAGTATGAGGATGAAAAGATAAAATGTATAGGAGAACATCAAAATACGAGATTACCATTATTTGAAGATGTTATATGTAATGGGATTAATTTCTGTATGTATTTTCTCACCATTAGATGATTTGGGGTTCCATTTTGTTTATATTATTGGCAATTGGGCCTTTCAAAATCCTGTTTTCTCACTGGTTCAATGAGAGTAACAAAACTTAATGCTACTTACCCCTAGAGTGTTGCTGGGAAGGATACAGATATACACCAGGGTGTAGTGAAAATCGAAAGGGGTCTCATGTCAGGGGGCTTAGGTTCAAATTCCCAAGGTAGTATGGTTTAGTGGACAGACTATTGGGCTTGGAATCAGGATATGTGGATTCAGATTTGGTCTCCAAATCCAAGTGACAATGTCTCTGAACCCTTAGTTTCCTCATCTATAAAGTAAGGATAGTATTTAATTGTTGTTTACTATGTTCCAGGCTAACATTTAATTGTTGTTTACTATGTTCCAAGCTAATATTTAATTGTTGTTTACTATGTGCCAGGCACTTTCCTGAACAATTTACAATTATTATCTCATTTGGGCCTTACCAATAACTCTTGAGAGGTAGGTGCTATTATTATTCCATTTTTATAGAGGGGGAAACTGAGGCATATAAAGGTCAAGTGATTTGTGCAGGATCACAGAGCTAGTAAGTAATTGAGGCTGGATTTGAACTCAGAAGGATGAGATTTCCTGACCTCAGACTCAGCACTCTATCCATTTTGTCACTTTGCTACCTCAAATATCTGTCTTATAGGGTTGCCAAGAGGACCAAATAAAATAATGTATCTTAAATGTTTTTCAAAGTTAGAAGCATTATATAAATGTTAGTTATTATTAATACTCATGTGACCTTGGACAAGTCATGTTCCTACTTTAGGATTCATTTTCCTTATATGTAAAATGACATATTCAGAGTCAATAACTTATGAAGTCCCCTCTAGTTCTAAGTTCTATGATCCTAAATAATACACACATAGGTCATTCAAAATATAAAGCCATATTTAAAGGTTTATATTCTCAAAATAAAAGTGTGGAATAAGGACGTTTGACAAAAATATGTACTTCTTTTCTTTCCTGGACATTTAGCTGGGGGGGAAGGGGGGATTTACTAGTAGAGAATTTCCCAGAAGTCAGTTGGACTTCTGACAATGACTTCCTGGATATTTTGGAGGAACACCCCTAACTGAAACTGTCCCATTTCTTTCACCTCATCTTAGAAAAGAATTCTTTAAATATTTTCATATTAGTTAGGTAATAATGACAATAATAGTAATGATAACCAGCATTTATGTATTGCCTACTATGTACGAGACAATGTGATAAGCACTTTTTCCAAATATCATCTCATTTGATCTACATAACGACCCTGGGAGATGGGTGCTATTATCTTCATTTTATAGCTGAAAAAACTGAGGCAGACAGAAGTTAAGTGACCTGTCCAGGGCCACTCAGCCACTAAATATCAGAGGCCAGATTTGAATTTGGGTCTTCCTGATTCCAGAACTTTCTCCACTGATCCACCCAGTTACTAAGTTGGCTTCAGGATGACATATGTTTTAGCCACAGATATTCCTGAAGACCATTTACTACATTATCATATAACTGTAGCATTCCAGAATTGGAGAGGACCTCAGAAGATTGCTAGTACAATCTTATAAGAATAAGAAACTGCCCCCAAAATACCTAATAAGTGATTGATAGTCTTTGGTCTCAAGATTTCAAATAAGAAGAAACCTATTATATTTCAAGGCAACCTAATCTACTGAAGAATTATATGTAGAAAATTTCCCTTTATATGAGGTTAAAGCTGCTTCTTTGCCACTTTTGTACACCCTCTATGGCCAAGTAGAACAAGAAAAATTCTTCTTTCATGTGACTCCTCTTCAAATACTTCAACACAGCTATTCTGCCCTTCCTAATTTTCCTTTTCCAGGCTGGTCATCCCCAGTTCTTTTAATGAATTCTCATTTATCATGATTTGAGATCCTCTTCTGACTTGATGTGGGCTGATCAAGGAAATCATGGGACTATTACTTCCCCAGCCTTAAACATGTTTCCTTTAGGGAGGTGCTTTTAGTTGCTATATAATTATGCCATATAATTGACTCACATTGAGCATGTAGTCTATTAAAACCTCATATTGTTATAGAAGGGGTTGTGATCTGCATTTCTGGGGAGAAAAATTGATGGAATTATAGCTCCTTGAAGCAATGAAATATTGAAATATAAGGGTGGGTGGTCACTTGAATAAATCAACCAAAGGCATACCAACTAAATGAGAAAAGACCTTGATCATTATGAGTCAGTGGATGAACTGGAAGTGATATTGTATAGGAAGGGAATTCAGAATGAATGAGGAAATTTGGTCATGCCAAAGGGGTCAGCTATAAAATATCAAGCCAATTTGGGGCTGAAAGAGATTTGGAGTCAAGCAGGTATATTGTGGTGAAGAGAGGTGGAGAGGAGAAAAAGATAGTTGCCTTTCAGAAGGATTTCTAGGGAACTTGGTGAGGAGAATTCTTGGCCAGAGGAGAATGTTGTGAACTTTGGAGATCTGACTTTTTTTTTCTTGTTGGAAGTCTATGAGAATCCCTGAAACAGCTGGTGACAGTGTTTACATTAAGAGCCAAGTATAGACTTGGTGCATATTCACCTATCTCCCTGTAGAAAGTGACACCATTCCCAAGGGGAACATCTTGAGTACTCCAGTAAAGAGACTTCTAGGAACTGTGAGTTAACTCTTTTCTGCAGGTCCTCTCTAAGTAAGAGCCCACTTTCCTCTAGACTCTGAATGTACTTGTGGAAAAGTGTGTCAGATTTCCGTGGGAAATTTGTTATACCAACTGATCTTACTCTACTTACTACCTTATAAATAAATATTCCTTTCTAAAAGCTACTTAAGTCTGGCTAATTAATTGATAATTCATCCATAGTTATGACAGGAAGCAAATTGGTGGGTGCTTGTGAGCTACCTAACACTAAGCAAACCCCTCCTTTCCCAAGGTTAACCCTAACCTCTCAGGGGATATAGAAACTAGATTCTAGGAACCCACTCCATTAGTGACACTGAGAGATGGAATACTTGTCCTGGAACATGCACCACAAATTAAAAAAAATACTTGTTAACTAGCTAATCTCTGATGAGGACATTGACAATTACACTGAATTTAAAAGTTCCATATCCATTGTTTCAACCAACAATATATGTGGTATATGTGCACTTTGATGATTCAGTGAACCTGGGATCTCACAGATGTGGGTACTGTCTTTAATAGTGAAGATAGCAACCTAACCATGCTTTCTAATTCTGTGGGATTCTTGCTGTTGTGGATCCTCCCTGACTCAAGATGGTCACCTGATAGTTTAGGACTGACACTGGAATGAGAAGAGATACTTGTAAGTCATTCACAAGTTACCAGAAGGAGGTTTTTAGCCAAAAGAAAGGAAGAACATTTGACAAAGATATGCATTGAGGATTAGCTGAGCATGTCACCCCAGTGTTGGTGATGCTGTCACTTCACATTCAGAATTCTGGGAGAGAATGCTTTGAACTCTTTGTGGCTTTTTGTTCTCAGATGACCAAGAAGCATCAACAACTTATCCCTTTAGCCAAATAAGTTTCATGGAGAGTGTTAATAGCTCTAAAGAAAAAGAATTAGCCCAAATTTCTTGGGGGTGTAGTGCCCAAGGAAAAATCAAGCCCAGGCTATCCAGCAAAGCACCAGGAACTACTGCTCCTGCTACACTTACAAATTCTCTACTTATAAAATGAAAATCTCTTTCAACATCTCTTAGCACTGTGTGGATACAGTGGAGTATGTGAGCTGTCCTTTGTTCATCTCTTATTCTCACTACATGACTGGCCTACCTCTTTTTCCATTCATATATCTATATTTCTAATTATATCATATACACTGCTTGTACATTACTTATCATTACTTATGCCTGTGTTGTCCCTCTTCGTTGCCTTTTGAATGATTCACAACTTTAATTCTTTGGAGGCTGGGCTTACCTTACATCCATACATAATTACTTTCTAGAATATCTCCCATGCAAATATTAAAATCAAGTAAGACTCCTTGAAAACTATAATACAAATAATTTTATTCAATAACCCTTCAATTACTAATATCAAGTGATGCATAAAATATGGATATGATGCTTGCTAAAGGTGTTCACTACTGTAATGGAAGTTATACAACAATTTCCAAAATGAAAAAGATATTTCCTATAAATAATGTGCTCTTGATGACCCATGATAATAGTCCCAGAACACTGCCGAGATTTCTAAATGAGAACCATAATCACTCAAAAGAGTTTGGCTCAACTATCTACTTGGGAAAAACCAAATGAATTAAAATGTCTATTTGTCTGTTGTTTGGACTCTGATATGTAGTTGAATGGACATTCTGTAGACCCAGTTTTTATCTCTCTCTCTCTCTCTCTCTCTCTCTCTCTCTCTCTCTCTCTCTCTCTTTCTGTCTCTCTCTACCTCTCTCTCTCTCTACCTCTCTCTTTCTCTCTTCTCTTTCTCTCTCTCTGCATATTTTTATTTTCAACAGATACTATATATAGAAAATTAACTGGCATCACAATTAGATAGGAAGAAGAGGCTAGACTGGATTGTCCTTGGAAAATTATGCAGCACTATTGACACACTTCTACTTGAAATAAAAGTCCTTATTTTTAATCTCACTTTTGTTCTAGTATGTATATATTCAATTATATTTTTAAAAATTAACAAGCACCTTCTGTGTATAGCACACTATTCTAAATGCTGGAAAAGATACACAACTTGTCAGACTTGGTCCCTGTCCTCATTGAGCTTATAGTTTAGTTGTAGCTAGGTAGTATGGGGGACAGAATGCTAGACCTGAAGTCCAGAGGACCTGAGCTCAGAATTTGCTTCAGCTACTTACAAACTGTGTGACCAGGATCACTTATCGTTTGTCTGTTTCAGTGTTCTCAACTCTAAAACGAGAATAATAAGAGTACTTCGTACACAAGGTGGTTGTTGTGAGTATAAAATGAGATATTTGTAGAATGTTATAAAATGTTAGCTATTATTATTTTATATCTGAAGATGCAATATCTGTTAGAGTAATTTTCTAGATTAAGCTTTTTACCATCTGATAAATATGTGTCCTGGGACTGAGTAGATAGAGCAGCAGACCTGGAGTCAGGAGGACCTGAGACTCAGACACTTCCTAGTTGTATGATCCAGGGCAAGTTACTCAACCCTATTTGTCTATACTTTATTCTTCTGTTTTAGATAGAAATAAAAATTGCTAAAATAGAAATAAAAATATATGATTTCTTGATTATGTATTGTCAGTGATAAATTTTTACTGCTTTTCTATATGAAAGGTTCATACAAAAGTGCCATGATGCTGAAGAGATCTAAAAATAAATAGGACAAGGTCCCTGCCCACAAGGAGCTCACAATTGAATAAGTGAGATAGTGTATGTGCACAAATAATTTTAACACAAAATAGAAAGTGATGACTGCTTAAGATAAGTATAGTCTATCTATGAAATTCACACCCCCACCCCAAGTGTTCTGCTTTTCTTCTGATCTCAGCTATATTAGTTTTATTACAAACTCTTTTAAATTTTATGTAATCAAAATGATCAACTTTATATCTCACAATGCTATCTCTTTTTTTATTCATCAATTCTCCTATTCATAAATCTAGTAGGTAATATGCTCCTTGTTCTTTTAATTTGCTTATGATCGCTCCCTTCATGTCTTGGTCATGTATCTATTTCAAGCTCAGACTTAAAATATATAAGAACTTTGTGAAATGTATAAGAATATGAGCCATTTCCCAAATGATAAATGTTCAAAAGATATGAGTAGACAGTTTTTGGATAAATAATCAAAGCTGTATATGAAAATATGTTCTAAATCATTATTGACTAGAGAAATATGAATAAAAACAATTCTGAGATATCATCTCACATCTATCAGAATGGCTAAAAATAAGAGAGTGAAATGACAAAAGTACATATACATCTATACTTATTTTTGGTCAAATGGTGCCTCCTTTAGTCCATGGAGGGGAGGGGAGAGGAGGAAATAGCTGGAAACTTTAGTGTAATAAACAAATAATTTTTTACAAAGAGAAGTACAAAGGTCAAGGGTCAATGAAAGCTCAAAAGGAAATATATCACTTCCTCCGGGAGAATCAGGGAAGATTTCTTATGAATTGCTAATAATTAAATACCAACCTGGTCAAAATCAACTTGTCATCATAAACTCCCAAACCCTCTGAGACTAGTAGTTTTGTTAATTATGGACCTCAATGAGGGCAATCATGTATTACTCTAACTTCCCTACAAATGCTACAATTCAAAGATATCCATCATAGATTACCAAAGATATGTCCATTTGAAAAAAAAATATTAGAACCACAGAATTTTAGATATGGAAAAGAATTCAGAAATCATCTGGTTCAAGCCATTTCTGAATGAATCTCACTAACATATCCAGCAAGAAAACCTCTGAGGGAAAACTCATGTCTCAGTAAGGTCATCCAGTCCATTCTTTTTACCTTTCTTGTTAGGAAACTTTCCTTTCCATCAAGTCTAAATTCACTTCTTTAGAAATCTTACCCATTGCTCTTACTGTTGGTCCATGTGACCAAATAGCTAATATACCTCTTCAAACAGTGATGTGCTAAAAAATGCTTAACAACCACTATCTAAAAAAATTAAATGTATGCACGACACACTTTTAGGTTTAAGCTACATTATTAAAATTTTCTTTAGCACTTTCTTAAGTGTATACAATTAATAAAACAAGTCCTAATTTGAAGAATTTTCTGATTTCTAAGGAGTAAATGTTGACATTTATAATTTAATAATTGATTTTTGCAATTCTAGTTAAAGCTGGCTCCAGCATACCCCAGTTTTCAAGTAACCTGCCTCTCCACTCTTCATTCCACTAGTCTTCTCTTCTTCAGGTTAAACATCAGCTTCATTACTATTTATCCTAACATTTCATGGAGTCAAAGACCTTCAATATCTTGATTGCTCTCCTCTAGATGTTCTTCAGCTCATCAATGTCCTTCTTGGGCATAAGAGAAAGAATGCTATCCATCACCAGAGAAAGAACTGTTGGGGTTGGAATGCAGATCAAAGCATCACTTTAGTTAATAAAGGTGTTGGCTTTAAATGAGTTATTCTCTTACAACAGTGAACAATATGGAAATAAGTTTTGCACAATACTACAAGTATAACCCAGATCAGAATGCTTACCATTCTCCAGGGAAGGGAGAAAGGGAGCCAATTTGGATTTTATAACCTCAGAAAACTTACATGGAAAATGGCTATTACACAGTAATTGGTAAAATAAAATATCTTTTTAAAAAGCTTCCTTAAACTATCACTATTTTTGGATAATATGATGGTATATTGGAGAATCCTAGAAAATCAGCTAAATAACTAGTTGAAATAATTAATAATTTTAGCCAAGTTGCAAGATACAAAATAAACCCACATAAATAATCAGCATTTCTATATATTTCTCAGTAGCAAGAGTTAGAAAGACAAATGCCATTTAAAATCACTCTAGACAATATAAAATATTTGGGAATCTATTTGCTGAGACAAATGCAGGAATTATATGAACACAATTACAAAACTTTTCACTTTTCTCACAAATAAAATTAGATCTAAATTCTTAGAAAAACATTAATTGCTCATGGGTAGGCCAAGCTAATATAATAAAAATGACCTACCTAAATTAATTTACTTATTCAGCGCCATATCTATCAAACTACCAAAAAACTATTTTATATAACTAGAAAAAATAATAACAAAATTCATCTGGAAGAACAAAAGGTCAAGAATATCAAGGGAAATAATGAAAAAAGTGTGAAGGATGGTGGCCTAGCAGCACCAGATCTTATACTGTACTATAAAGCAGTTATCATCAAAACAATCTGGTACTGGCTAAGAAATAGAGGGGTGTAACAATGGAATAGATTAAAGATCCTGGCTTTTGGGATAAGAACTCAGTATTTTAACAAAAACTGCTGGGAAAATTGGAAAACAGTATGCTGAAAATTAGGTTTAGATCAATGTCTCACACCCTATACCAAGAAAAGGTCAAAATGGGCATACGATTTAAACATAAAGAGTGATAGTATAAGTAAATTAGGGGAATGTAGAATAGTTTACCTGTCTGATCTATAGAGAAGGGAAGAATTTATGACAAAACAAGAGATAATACATTATAAGATGTAAAATTAATAATTCTGATTATATTAAATTAAAAAAGATTTGTACAAGCAAAACCAATGCAACCAAGATTAGAAAGGAAGCAACAAACTGGGAAAAAAATTTTATAACAAATTTCTCTGATAAAGGTATTATTTCTCAAATATATAAAGAACTAAGTCAAATGTATAAGAATCCAAGTCATTCCCCAATTAACAAATGGTCAAAGGATATGAATAGTCAATTTTCAGGGGGAAAAAAATCAAAGCTATCAATAATCACATAAAAATGTTCTGAATCCCTCTTGATTAGAGAAATGCAAATTAAAACAACTCTGAGGTATCACCTCACACCTATCTGATTGGCCAATATGACAGTAAAAGAAAATAATAAATGTTGGTGGGAATGTGGCAAAATTGGGACACTAATGCATTGCTGGTGGAGTTGTGAACTGATTCAACCATTCTGGAGGGAAATTTGGAATTATGCCAAAAGGGCTAGAAAAAATGCATACTTTTTGATACCATAATATGACTACTATGTTGCATTTATCTCAAAGAGATAAAACAAAAACAAAAATGGGAAAGAACCTGTTTGTACAAAAATATTTACAGCTGCTTATTTTGTGGTGGCAAAGAATTGGAAACTAAGAGAATGCTCCTCCATTTGGGGAATGACTAAACAAAATGTAATATATGATGGTGATGGAATACTATTGTGCTATAAGGAAGGAGGAACAGGATGATTTCAGAAACAACTGGAAAAACCTACGTGATCTAATGCAGAACCAAGAGAACTTTATACACAGTAACTGAAATACTGATTCTGATCAAATGTGACAAACTGCTACTAACAGCAATACAATGATCCAGGACAATTCTGAGGGACTTGTGAAGAAGAATACTACCCACTTCCAGAGAAAGAACTGTTGGAGTATAAATGCAGATGAAAACATATGATTTATCATTTAGATATATGATTTGAGGTTTTGATTTTTTAAGATTATTTATTTACAACAATGAAGAATACTGAAATATGTTTTATGTGATAATACATGGATAAGCCAGATGGAATTGCTTGTCAGCTCTGGGAGTGGGGAGGAAAGAAAAGAGGGAGACAACATGAATCATATAACTTTGGAAAACATGGAAATTTGTTATTAAAATAAAATAATGAGAAAACATTAAAAAAATAAAAAGTTTCCTTCTTAAACTGTGGTACTAGGAAATTAATATTCTATTACTTCCTTTTCCTCTCTTAATGCATTAAATCACAAATAAAATAAAATCCCAAGATCTTTTTCAGATAAACTTCTGTTTTAATATGCCTTCCTAACACTGCACTTGTGAGTTTGAGTTCTCAAACTCAAGTATAAGAGCTCACATCTATCCTTATTACATTTTCATCTCATAAGATTCCATCCAATGTCCCTTCTTACCAAAAATTTTTTGAATCTTGACTTTGTCATCAAGTGTTTTAGCTTTCTTTTTTCTCTTTCAATCACCTAGAATTTTGCTAAGAGTCATCTATGCTTTTATCTAAGTCTTTGAGAAAGATGGTAAGTAGCATTATTTGGCTTCAAGTTGGTAGAGTGAAGTTTGAATTGAACTGAATATGTATCTTGCACCAAATACTACCATAATCATTCAGTTTTTTCAAGTATCATGGTGAAAAAACAAACTTAAAATGATGAGTAAGGTATGTAATTGAAAGATGGGCTTTGGTACATTTGGTCAACAAGTCTTTATGAAACTAGTTTGATGTAAGGAGGTAGTTTGGCTGGGATGTGATTTCAGGAATGCTAGAAACAAAACATTGATCAATCCATTTTTATGTGGAATGCAAAGTGCAAAGACAAAACAGTCCTAGCCCCTCAAGGCATATATATATATGTGTATATATATATATGAAAGTACATATATAATGTATTCAAAATGAAAACAAGTATAATAAGTTATGACAAACTTTCATGTATAACAGGATATAGAAGACATTGCCTTTTATAATATGGAATCAATTGGCCTCATTTGTTCACCTCTTAGCTTGTTACTTAAATTTGTTAATTTTATTATCTGTATCTTAGGGTAATTCATTGGGCCTATATTTCCTTATTAATAAAATTTGGGCATCCATCTCTTAATTAATCAAACTAGCCCAAAGCACCAACTGGTTCATGAATTATTTTTCTGAACTGAAGAAATGCCTTTCCCCAATAGCAATTGCTCATATCTCTGTACATTAAATCCCTTAATCTCTTAGGACTAATAAATATCAGAGTTACTGAACATAAAATTTGTCGAGGAAGAAATCAACAACATAACAAAAAGACAGAAAATTCTTTACTATAATTTAGCTGTGAGAATGACATCCATTGGGGGAAGGGCTCGGGTCAGCCATTCTTCATTGCTCTCCAGAAGTTGCTTCTGATGTTCCAGACTTCATTGTCATGCCATGTGGGTCCCTCCTCTCTCTCATCCCCAACTTTTCAGCTCTCTTTTATGTTGTCTTCCCCTTCTAAAATGTAAGCTGCTTGCAATGCAAGGATCCAGAGTAAGGCTGAGGGACTTAGAGAAGGAAAAGTAGCCACATTCAGAGGAAGAACTATGGGAGTAGAAACAAAGAGGAAAAACAACTGCTTGAACACATGGGCTGATGGGGATATTATTGGGGACATAGATGCTAAAAGATAACTCTAGTCCAACTATCAATAATATGGAATTAGGTCTTGATCAATGATACATGTAAAACCCAGTGGAATTGTGTGTCAGCTATGGGGTTGGGGATGTTTGGGCGAGAGGGAAAGAACATGAAACATGTAACTACAGGAAAATATTCAAAATAAAAAATTTAAATAAAATGTAAGCTGTTTGAAGGAAGGAACTATGTTCTTTTTAAAGTTGTATTTGTATCCTAGGTGTTTAGTATCACGCTTGTCACAAGGAATATGCTTAATAAATGCTTATTAATTGACCAATGAGTCACCTCAAATCTTACCTCTAATGGCAGATAACTTCATTTCTAAGGACACAGTACCTTACACTTAGTTCACAAATCTCTGTTTATCTCTAGCTTCTCTCCAGTCACGACAGTTAACTGTCATTTCTCTGAAAAATCTCTTCAAATTGAAAGAGGAAACTATTATTTACACAATTTTGTCTTTTAAAGATACAATAATAGTAACTTTATGTGGTTTTTTGAAGGAATCTAGGAAATTCTGAGGAAGGAAATTCCAAGAAATAGAAGTGAAGAGGGAGTGAAATCCAGGAAAGTAGGACAGCTAGTGCAAGAGGATGGAGATGCAAGATTAATGTTACATATAAGGGACATCAAGTAGAGGACAGTGGTTGGATCAAAAAGTTAATTGGAGGAGAGTAATTTGTGAGAAGTCTGAAGTAGGAAGGGACCAAATTGTGAAGAAATTCAAATACCAAATAAAGATATTTATGGGTAATTGGGGACAACAGGAGTTTATTGACATGGTCAGTAAGTGACATGGTCAGACTTGCACTTTAAGAAAATCACTTTACTGGCTATCTGAAGGATAGATTGACATAGGGAGACACTTAAAGAAAGAAAATTGATTATGGAACTGTTGTAATAGATGAGAGGTGATGAGAGATTGAGCTAGTGTGGTGGCTATATAAGTTTGGAAATAATAGGATGTATGTAAGAGATGTTATGGCAGTAGAAATGATGGGATTTGACAACTGTTTGGATATGTGAAAGGAGTGAGGGTAAAAAGTTGAAAATGACACTGATACAAGCCTAGATAACTTGAAGGATATTGGTGCCTTGGATGGTAATAGGGAAGTTTAGTAGAGGTATGGGTTTGTTGGGGAAAATGAGTTCTATCTGGAAAATGGTAAGTTTGAGAAGCTTGTGGGACAGCCAGTTTAAAATATCTAATATATAGTTAGTAATATGGGATTGTAGTTCTGGAGAGAGGCTAGGGCTGGATTTATAAATAAGGGAATCATGTGCCCAGAGGTGATAATTAAACTGAAGAGAGCTGATGAGGTTACCAAGTGAGAGAATATAAAGGAAAAAATAGAAGGTCAGCCTTGGGACTTGCCCATGGTTAATAGCTATAACATGGAAAATGAACCAGTAAAGGAGATTGAATAGAAATGATTAAACAGGTTAGAGAGAAAAACAGCCAAATCCAGAGAAGAGAGGGTATCTAGGAAAACATACTTAACATATATTATTTCATTTGGGTCCAATGATAACTGTGTAAGTTAGGTACTATAGGCATTATCAATATTTTATAGAAGTCAACTGTGTCATGTTTTCATGGTTAGCCAGAGGACAACACATAGAATTGTAAAGAGGTGGAAGACTTTAAAGGAGAGATAGAAAGGTTTTGATGAAGCTTCCCAACTTTGACTGTTTTCCAAATTGACCTTCCATGCAGAAATCTACAAGTAGTTTCCCTGAACTTAGCATAATTGATATCATATGTTTTTAGAGATGACCAGAGAATTTCATATCAGTATGACTTAAAAAATCCTTTTCCTGACCTCCCCTCACTTCTTTGGCTTCCATTTCCATTCCTGATATCCCATTTAGCCCCTAAAAGCACGACAGGGCTTTGCAGACCTGGCTCATTAAAAAGGAGTAACTAGGGCCATCCATTACAAAGGAAAGTGAAAAATAAAGAACCACTACTGGTGGTCCAATAATCCATAATTATTATTGCTTTGTATTTTGAGCATCCTCCTTTCCACTTACAAATAGTTATATTATTAAAAAGATATTTTTCAGAAGGTAGTAACCTTGGCAGTGGTTGGCAAGGGCTAATAGTTTGACATTTCAGATCACCCACAACTAATCAACAGAACATGGCAACACATTTGAAAAAGCCATTATAGACGTATGGCTCTGGAGTAATATGTCAAAGCCAGCACTAACATCTGTTATGTAAACTGGATGATTTTTCACTGCTAAATGGTCACATGTTTGGAGGGAAAGTGCCTTTTGAAGGATGCAAGCATATAACCAGGAAAGTAGATTGTGCTGTTGAATGCCACATATTTATAAAAATAAAAAAAGGGTTGATACTACTAATGATAAAAACACTCAGTGTTCTCTCTCAAAGGTATTTAGGTATGCTTTTCTTCGAAACAGCTGCAATCTCTGAAGGACATTAAGGGCTGTAGGTAATTGCTGCTTGTACTGTAAGTTGGAGGGGAAAGAAGAAAATGAAACAAAATAAAATGGGTGTTTGGGGCTGAGCAGTCCCAGAGCTATAGTGTGGGCTTTCTTGAAAAGTCAGGGCCTAAGGCCCCAGGTGAGTGGGTTGGAATTTCAAAAACACTCAAGTCCAGCAAGATGAGAAAAAGACAGGAAACTCACTTTGCCCCCATAAATCCTGCACAATTCCAAGTTGCTTAAAGCAATCAAAAAAATGGTGTGGAGGACATCTCTCATCAGCTCTTTTAGCAATGTGCTGCATTTACAAGTGTTTATGGGGGTGGGTTTCAAAAGTATAATCTCTTTGCACATTTTGAAAGGAAAGGAAAGCAAAGGACTCTTTAGGAACAGATTGTTTTATTCAGGTTTCACTGGTTTCCAAATTCCATAAGAGGCTCTTTTTAATGAACAATTTTTTTTTCAAATTATCATTATGCAGCTCTCAGAGGGGGGAAAATGTCTATTAGTTTTGGTCCAGACATAACTTCACTGGTTGTTTAGAAATTTTTCGAGTTACTTGGGGTGCTGACAAGCTAAGTGACTTGCCCATGTTCATATAGTTTCATATATGTTAGAGGAGAGACATGAGCCCATGTCTTCTTGATTTCAAGGGTAGCCTACTATCTGCTTCATGATCCTACTTCTCTCAATTTTTTGTAACTTTCAGAAAACCTTTGGATTTAGCCAGGAAGGACCTGGATGAGTCCTCTATTTAGCAATTCAAAGCCCTTCATAACCTAGCCCCTTACTCCCTTTCCAGTCTTCTTACACTTTATTCCCCAATGTATATTCTTTCATCCAGTGATGATGGACTCCTGGATGTTCCAAGAACAAGACACTCCATCTCTCAGCTCCAGGCATTTTCTCTGGTTGTACTCCATACCTGGAACACTCTCTTTTCTCTGCTCTAACTACTTTTCTCTCTGGCTTCCCTTAAGTCTCACTAGAAATCCAAACTTCTACAGGAAGATTCTCCAATTCCGCTGAATTCTTGTGCTTTCCCTCCTTTTTTAATGATCTCCTATTTATACCATATACAGCTTCTGTGTATACATTTATTTGCATGTTGTCTTCCCCATTAGGGGAGGACAAGGACTTGTTTTGCCTCTTTTTATATTTCCACTTCTCAGCACAGTGCCTGGCATATAGTATGTGTTTAATTGTTTGTTGATTGATTGATTGGTAACCAACCTTCTGGTAATTAACTCAGCTAGATTAGTATAGGACAACAGACACAATCCCTTGCTAAACTGTGCCTAAAGTCTTTCCAAACTAATGGGAGAGGTCATCTTTCACTGGCATAATCTTTAAGAGCCCAGGGTCTTCTATGCCATATGCATCACAAGAAGGGTATAGTTTAGTAGATACTACAATTTAAGCATGAGAACTTTCTTTTAATTTACATACAGGTTCTCTGACACATTTTCAACTCTAAATCTTTGGGACTATGATGCTTTCAAACTTATGGAGGGTATAATACTGCTTTTGATTCACTTCAGGTAAGTTCTTAGTAATTTTGTTACCTCTCCCTGTAAACTGTCTTCCCATAAATATTATAATTGGCTTTATGCAGGGAGGCTGGAGGGTTAGGAGAAGAAGACACGAACTTCTCAAGCATTCAGTTCAGTTGGCAAGATAGAAGCAATCCATGAGATTAGAGAACATTTACAAAGTAAAAAATGGACACATACAAATAATAAACTGCTTTGATAAGTACTGACAAAAAAGTGACATGGGACAAATGGAGGCAAATTTCGAGTAAGTTGTAGATCAAGAAGTATTAGGGAGGGATAAAGAAGTCCCACTGATATTGGATCAGTTTTAAATCCATCATCAGAAACAACCATTGATAATAGTATCTATTGTTACAATGGACAACATTTTATCATGTCAATATTTAGAGGTCTGGTTGGAAGGAAGTATATGTTACTTTGACAGTTTTTTAAACCTGGGTTCCATGAACCTTATTTGGGGTTTATGAACTTTTATACTTTTATAAATTATTTCAATATAATTGGTATCCTTTGCAATATTATCTATTTTATTTTAAGCATTTAAAAATATCCTCCTGGGAAGAGGTCTGTAGGTTTCACCAGATGCCAAAGGAGTCCATAATACAAAAATGGTCAAAATCTTTTGTTCTGAAAGAAGAAACACTCCCTACTGGGAATAAACACATGTCAACCAATCCATGACTTGATTTGTCTTTTGATGCCACAAGAGACTGGACCTGTGATTTCATTGGCATGGGAGTGAAGAAACATTTATAGAGTGCCCACTATGTTTCAAGCATGTGCTAAGCACTGTACAAATATTACTTTATTCCTATTGAGAACTCCTGGATGAGAAAACTCCATCTATCAATGCAAGTCAGTGCTTTCTTTGCAATATATCGTTTTATAGAGTTGCCTGGAACAATGGGAGATTAAGTGGTATAGCTAGTAGGTCTTCTAGATATGTCTTTCTGGCTTCAAGGCTAGATTTCTATCCATTAAGTCACAAGGCCTTTCCTATCATTATCCTGCAATAAGGTTATAAAAATGATATAGCTCTGCCAGAACCTTAATCAGTTCTCAATATTGGCTCCTCTCATAAGGGATGCTTACAGGTATATAATTGTTAATAAAGAATAGATATAAGAAACAATAAAAATGAACTAATCTTGCTTTTTACCTTTCTTAATTGGAGGACCCTTTGACCTATATGTGATCATTTCCTGAGAGATCCTGAAACAGTGAGAGAGAAGGCTCTTCATCTTGTTTATTCTATATTAGAGTAAAACTGCCTTCATCATCCATAGCTGACAGAAAACTCTACCAACTTTAAGTTATAGTAGTTTTACATTCTTATTGTTGGCAACTTTACTATACTACCAACATCCCTGGTCTTTTAGAGAATGTTTACTAAGAAGGAAACATGTACTATTTGGGCTTTTCTGTGTGTGGGTATGTATTTCCTAGTAGGCTTAATTGCAATAACATTTATATCACATAATATAGTGCACCGAGGTGGTAATTTTCCTATCATCTAAATTGCAGGCTGAAAATTGTGTTAAGGAAGGAGCAGAGAGAATGAATTACTGCTTTCAAAATGACTACTTTTAACTGACAATGTGACTGGCAAATGAATGTCAAAGATGGAATAGTGTTTTTGTGTTTAATGTTAGTCATCTGTAGCTTAGTATTTTTTAAGTGTGGCTTAGCTTACTTATGCTATTTGAATGCTAAATTTCTAATAAGTGATTCTATCTGAATAATAAAGTTCTTCTATCCAATAGTATGTTTTCTTTGGAAAAACACACCAGTTCTTTGAGAATGTAACATGTAGACACACCAATTCATAAAACTACAGAACTTCTGTTTTGAAAGGTTCCTCAAAAGCCATCAAGTTAGAACCATTATCACTAAAGAATGTTAACTATCCACTCAACAAGTGGTCATCCAGATCTTAAAAGACACCCATTCATCGCTATTTCTATATTCGGAGACCAAGTATAACCAGCCTGATCCCTCTTCCATCTTTTTCAATAACCCCAAAAAATGACTCTACACCTGGACATTTCCAGATGGTCAATACTGAAATCAGATTGCAGCCAAAGGTGGGGAAGCTCTATATAGTCAGTTAAAATAAGACCTGTAGCTGTGGCTCAAATCATGATCTTTAATTGTAAAGTTCAGACTTAAGTTGAAGAAAGTTGGGAAAACCATCAGACTGCATAGGTATGACCTGAATAATAATAAAGTGGAAGTTATAAATAGATTTAAGGCATTAGATCTGGTAGAGTACCTAAAGAAATATGGACATGAGTTCACAATATTTTACAGGAGGCAGCAACAAATAAACATTCCAAAGAAAAAGAAGAGGAGAAAAGCAAAATGATCATCTGATGAGCCTTTACAATTAGCTGAGGCAAGAAGGAATATAAAAGGGAAAGGAGAAAGGGAAAGATATATTCAATGAATGCAGAATTCTAGAGAATAACAAGATAAGAGAGATAAGAAGGCTTTCTTAAATGTGAAATGCAATGAAATAAAAGAAAACAATAGAATGAGAAAGACAAGAGATCACTTTAAGAAAATTAGAGGCATCAAGGGATTGTTTCTGGAAGAAATGAGCATAAAAGACAAAAATGAGATTTAAGAAGAGTTGCAATAACATAAAGAACTATGCAAGAAAGATTTTAACATTACTGATAACCATGGTTGTGTGATTACTAGTCTAAAGCCAGACATCCTGGAGAATGAAGTCAAGTAGGTCTTAGGAAGCATTGCTAGCAATAACACAGGTACAGGTGACAGAATTGCAGCTGAGAAATTTAAAACCTTAAAAGATGATGCTATTAAAGTTTGCATTCAATATGCCAGCAATTTTGGAAAACTCAGTGGTGGCCAATGGATTGGAAAAGATCAGTTTACATTCCAATCCTAAAGAAGAGCAAGGCCAAAGAATGTTCAAATTACTGAACAACTGCACTCATTTCACATGCTAGAAAGGTATGCTTAAGATTCTGCAAGCTAGGCTTCAGTAATATGTAAACCGAGAATTATCAGAAGTTCAGGCCGGCTTTTGAAAAGGCAGAGGAATTAGACACCCAATTGCCAACATTAGCTGGATTATAGAGAAAGCAAAGGAGTTCCAGAAAAACATCTACTTCTGTTTCATTGACTACACTAAAGTCTTTGATTCTGTGGATCATAACAAAATGTGGCAAGTCCTCAAAGAAATGGGAGAATTTTGTCTCTTGTATGGAGGAACCTGTATGTGGGTCAAGAAGCAACAGTTAGAACCAAACACGAAACAACTCAATGGTTTAAGACTGGGTAAGGAGTATGACAAGGCTGTATATAGTCACCTTCTTTATTTAACATATGCATAGTGTGAAATGCCAGACTCTATGAATCAAAAACTAGAATTTAGGTTGCCAGGAAAAATATTAACAATCTCAGATATGCAGATGATACCACTTTGATGGCAGAAAGTGAAGAAGAATTAAGAAGCCTCTTGATAAGGGTGAAAGAGAAGAGTGTAAAAGCAGGCTTTATGAAAACATAAAAAACACCCAAAGATCAAAGTAACTGGTTTCTTCACTTCCTGGCAAATAGAGGGAGAAGAAGAAGAGGTAACTGTCAGATTTTATATTCTTGGGCTTTATTGCAGATAGAGACTGAATTCATGAAATTTTAAAAATGCTTCCTCTTTGGAAGGAAAGCTAAGGCAAATTTGGATAGCATACTAAGATCGCCTTGTCTACCAAGGTCTGTATAGTCAAAGCTATAGTTTCATAGTTTATAGTTTATAGAATTGTGGTGTTAGAAAAGACTTTTGAGAGTCCTTTGGACAGCAAGAAGATCAAATCACTCAATACTTAAAGAAATTAATTCAGACTATTCATTGAAAGATCAAATACTGAAGCTAAAGCTTAAATATTTTGGTCACATAATGAGAAGATAGGACTCATTGGGGAAGACTCTGATATTGGGAAAGATTGAAGGCAAAAGGAAAAGGGTATGTCAGCAAATGAGATGGATAATGTCAAGGAAGCAAGAACATGAGCCTGAATAGACTTTAGAAGATCATGGAAGATAAAAGAGCCTAATGATCCTATGGACCATAGTGTCACAAAGAGTCAGACATGATTGAAAGACTGAATGGCAACAAGAACAACAAAATGTCATGTTCAGAACTGAACAAATGATCCAAATGTGATCTCAACAGGGCAAAGGACAGCAGGAATATTACCTCTTGATTCCTAGAAGCTGTGCTTCTCTTAATGCAGTTCAGGATTGCATTAGAGCTTTCTTGGCTGCCTTATCATCAAACCGTTGACTCAGGTTGAGATGGATAAAAACTCCTTAGGATTTTTTCAGATTAACTAGTCTAACCATGGCTTACTTGACATTGACTTTTGAAATGAATTTTTAAAACTCTAAAACTTTATATACTTAGTAGTGTGTATGTACTGAAGCATCTTGGTTATGTAACAGATAGAAAACTGGACCTAGAGTTGTCAGAAAGACCTAAGCTGAAATCCAAGCTCAGACACTTACTAAACCTGTAGGACTCTGAGCAAGTCACTTAACCTCTGTTTGACTCCATTTCCTCAACTGCAAAATTGAGTTAATACTAGCACTAACCAGGATTGTCATGAGTATCAAATGATATAATATTTGTAAAGAGCTTAATATAATGCCTAGCTGGTAGTAGGCACTATTCAAATGCTATCATCATCATCATTACTCTATCTGATTATTTCACATACTCTAACTAAGAAGATCTTGATGCTGACTGACTCAGTTCAGAATTGTGAAGCTAGCAGGCGAGAATAAAGAGTCAGCTATTCACTTAGAGGTAGAAACATAAACAAATCGGAAGCTACTATCTTAGTTGCCAATCTTCATACTTATTAAATAAGATGATAGTTAAAAACTGCCATCATCTGAAATTCAGTTGGCACAGGGAACCTAGAAATACTTCCTAGCATTTATCAAGTGCTTATTAAAATTCAAAGATAAGTGCATCCCCCCATAATAACTTCTGCTCTCTAAAACAACAAAAAAAAACCCTAATCTCCCCTAAAATTTAATTGACTTTTCTTATAATTAAAAGTGTGAAAAGGACAAAGTTAAAAGAACATTGCACTTAGAGTCAGGAGATAATACAATAAATACTTCCTAAATTCTTACTATATCTCATGGATAAGACACCAATCATTTTATGTAATAGTCATCAGGGAAGTACAAAATAAAATGTATTGTGAGATCTGAGGGGGAAGGCAATTACACAGGAAATGAGAGAAGTTTCATGGCAGAGATAACATTTGGGTTGGGGGCTGGTAGTGATTCAGCATGTGAACAGAGAGAGCTAGAACATTCAAGGAATTAGGAACTGTCTGCTCTCAGGTGATATGGGCACAGGATGAGTTTGAGGGACAGAAAATTCTATTCAGATGAAGCATAGACTGTGTAGACCAGAGTAATGTGAGACAGTCAAGTGCTGGCTCTGACACTTAGAAGACATGTCATCTTGGCCAAGTCACAACCTCTCTGAACCTGAGTTTCATCTGCTGTAAAATTAAGGACTTAAATGAGAAGATTATTAAGGTTTTGTCCAGTTTTGTAACCTCCAAATCACTGAATTTCAGTGTATTGGGTTCGTATTTTAAATACCTTTTGGTATTCATATTTTAAATACCTTTTGGTGAAAATTCTTAATTGCTATTCTTTCTTTTTCTGTTTCCCTTCTAATTTTGTCTAGATTCTTTAGATTTATACAAAAACTTTTCAAATAATGTAATCCAAATTATCCATTTTACATCTCACAATATTCTCTCCCTGTTGTTTATTCACAAATTCCTCTTCTCTCCATAAATATGACAGGCAATATATTCCCTGTTCTTCTAATTTGCTAATGATATCTCCCTTTATGATTAGGTCATATATGCATTTTGATTTTATCTTAGTTTCTGCCAAACCGCTTTCCAATTTTCCCAACATAGTGAATTCTTATCCCCCAAACTTGGATTTTCCCTACTTTCTTTTGATTTCAGTTCAGGTTCTTTCTAACCTTGAGTTCCTAGGTCCATATCGCTTTACTATTCCTGGTACCTCTATACAAAGGACTTTATAAGTTATAAAGTTTTATATAAATCATTGAGTAAATTAACATTTATTCAGTGCTTAATTAAGTATGAGGGTTACCAAAACCCAACAAACTGCTAAAAAACAAAAACCAGTCCCTGAATTCTCTGATCCTTAATTTTCTCTTCATCTATGAAATCAGGGGAGTGGACTAATTTCCTAAAATCTCTTCCAACTGTAAATATTATGTTACAAAGTCCAAATACAGTCTTCAGGATTCAAATGCTCTTTTGTATTAGGGATTAAGCACTAAGAATAGACTTTTCTTGAGGATTTGTGTATACTAGGTGGTTTAAAAACAGTGTGATAAGCTTTATTTTTAGTTTTGAATTGGTGAAAACCTAGAAAGGAGAACAGTAAATGGAATTGTATTCCTTCCCCTGCCCCATATGGCATGAAAAAAGAGGGGTAGAGGAGGGACAACCTTGGATTAGGAATCAGGAAACCTGGGTCCCCTTTTAGCTTTTTTCCCCTTAACTAGCTGTATGATCTTGGGTAAATCATTGTAGAGTATTGAAGAGTTGGAAGAAATCCCAGAGGCCATATGATTATGCTACTACCTGAGCCCTTCTTCAGTGTCTGTGAGAAGTGATCACATAGGCTCTATTAGAAAGACATCTAGTGAGGGAAAATCTGTTGTCTCACAAATCAAGTCATTTACACTTTTGTTGTTGTTTAGTCATTTCAATAGTGTCTGACTCTTTGTGACCCCATTTGTGACTTTCTTGGCAAAGGAAATAGAGCAGTTTGCCATTTTCTTCTCCAGCTCATTTAACAGATGAGGAAAGTGAGGCAAATAGGGTTAACTTATTTGCCAAAGGTGACACAGCTAGGAAATATCTGATGCTGAACTCAGGCCTCCTTATTCCAGGGCCAGTGCTCTATCCACTGAACCACCTAGGACAGCCCTAATTGTTAGGAAGATTTTTCTTAATATTAAGCCAATCTTTGTTTCTCTGTATTTTCCATTCATTTTTTCTACTTCTGTCCTCTGTGGTCAGCCAGAACAAGAATAATTCCTTTTTTCATATGATGACCCTTTTCAGTATCACTACCTTGTCTCCTTCTTTCCCCCTTTCTTGACATGTCTTCTCTTTTCTAAGCTAAACGTCCCCAGTTTCTTCCATAAGTCCTTACATGTTGGGGACTACAGTTCCCTCATTGTCTTGATTATCTGCTGGACACTCTCCAGTTTGTCACTCTTTCCCAAAAAGTGATGCCTAGAGCAGGATGCAATACTCCAGATGACTTCTGACCAGACTAGACTAGAACTTCCTCATTCTCACTTCTTGGCTCATTAAAATCATCAGATCTTTTTCACAGAAGTTATTGTCTGGTCACATTTTCCCTGATTTGTACTTGTGAAGCAGATTCTTTTAGACTCAACCTTAGAGTTTAATAATAACATTGACATAATAGTTTCCCTCTATTGAATTCCATCATCATTTCATAGGTTTTAATATTGTCTACTATTCTGTTATGGGAAGCTAGATAGTGAAGTGGATAGAATTGGGCCCTGAGTCAAGAAGATCAGAATTCAAATCTAGCCTCAGACACTTACTAGCTGTGTGATCCTGGGCAAGTCAGTTCATCTCTGTTTGCCTCCGTTTCTTCACATCTAAAATGAGCTGGAGAAGGAAATGGCAAACCACTCCACAATGTCTGCCAAGAAAACTCCAAATGGGGCCATGAAGAGTCAGGCACAAAGGAGAATGACTAAACGACAACAATATTGTTCTAGGTGCCAAGATAATCTCTGAGCCTTAATTTCTTCATTTGTAAAATGAAGGGGATTGGAAGATCTGACTTCAAATACTGCCTCCTACACTTATCTGGCTATGTTAAGATTCTAGATAAGTCACTTCTTTAAGCTCTGGTTTCCTCATCTGGAAAATGGAGATAATAACATCTTTAATATCTATCTCATGGAGTCTCTACAAGGTTCAAATGAGCTGATGCTTCCAAAAAGTTTTGCAATCTTGAAAACCCTATGCAGATGCCTGTGGTTCTCTTCTCTGCACATTCTTCTTATTCTCTCAAACCTATTATTGCTAATAGTGGTTTATTTCCCTACAAGACCACTTTAGCCTAGGTGATAGGTACTTTTGTGTGAAAAGAGCACTGTAGCTTAGCAGACGAAACTTGGTAGAATGAATTTTTGAAAGCCTCTTCCAGAGCTCTTGAAGACTGTGTTGTTCATGGACGTTTTGCGTTGGAGCAGTCTTAAGTGAATTCAGTTGTAAGGATAATAAATAAAGAGTTAAAAGCCATATGCGGATTTTTAGTTGGTTAGATTTTTCGTATGTCTTTGGGATAAATAGTATGTCAAAGTGAATAGGCTGCTGGGCTTGGAAACAAGAAGATGCATTCAAATCCTACTTGAATTACTGTGATCATGAGCAAGCAAGTGAACTTTGATGTCTGTAATCTATGAAATGGGGATAATTATACCTTCAGTATTTAACTCTCAAGACTGTTGTAATGTTCAAATGAGATCACATATATATGTATATATAAAGTTCTCTATAATTATTAGCTAGGTGTTGTGGGGGGACTTGAATTCAATCCTAAGACACTTACTAGCTGTGTGAGATCATGGCTAGACTTAACCACTGGCTACCTCAGTTTCCTCAATGGTAGCAATAGCATAACAATAGCATCTATCTAATAGGAGTCTTGTGAGATTAAATGAGATAATTGTAAAACACTTAGTGTAGTACCTGGCACATAATAGATGCTAATGAAATGCTGGTTCCCTTACCTTCCCTGACTCCCCCTTCTCCTCTCAGTTATTATTATTATTATTATTAATGCTTACTTTCTGTCTTAGTATTGGTTCTAAGACAGAAAGATCAGTAACGGTTAGGCAATTGGGGTTAAGTGACTCGCCCAGAGACACATACCTAGGAACTGTTGGAGCTAAAATTTTAACCTGTCCTTCTGACTCTAGACCTGGCATTCTAACCACTGTGCTACCTTGCTCCCTCTCTTCCATTTATTATTATTTTAAAAATACTTAGAGAAAAAAGATTAGCTTACTAGTTTGTGTTAAAAACCTATAAAATTATTTTTGAAAGGCAAGCAAGGCATATCCCCCAAACCCTATAATCCATGATATTAAGTTGACTTTTGTTTATTATTTGTTTTTATTCTCAGGGAGAGGTCTATTGCTTTTCACCTGGTAGGTGCTTAATCAGTATCTGTTGACTGATTTTCACTTTTTTTTAATCTTCCAAATATAATTGACAGCATAAAGAAGCCACCTGAAGAGTTTCATTAAAACACACACACACAATAACAGTAACGTGACATCGTGACGTATTTCTACTGACATGAGAGTAAACAACAAAAGCCAAAACCTTGGAAAGTGTTTGATATAAAACTTCTTTTTACCTTTATCCCCCTCCATTCTGAACCAGCTCTTTCCTTTGAAATCATGAGTGGAGGGAAAAGTAGAGAAGGTTTAAAAAATGTCCTCTTGGAAGGAAGGTTTGGTTCTGTCCTTCCACCTCCTCCCCCATTCCCCTCTCAGCTTCCCTCACACACTCTTTTGCTTATGAAAACCTCAATTCTTTCACTTCTTTTTATTTCTCATCGATAGGAATTGAATAAACTAAGAAGTTTCCTTGTGTGTCTCGACAGGGAAGACCTTGGAAGTTGTGTAGCACCAGGTGAAGAAAGTAATTTCATGGTTCATGCTGTTGTGACTGCTCTGTTGTAATCTTTGGAGAGCGAGACCCTTTTGTTTAAGTTTGGGATAATGAAGGGTTTAAGTTTTAGTTCAGTCAAATTAGTCATCAGAGTGAAAACAGAGGCCCGTTCCTCTTTAGGGCTTGTGTAGATTATTGCAAAGATAACGAAGTGAGCATTATAGGTGACTCTTTGCGATAAGGTAGAGAGGTTCCATTAACTGCCACCCAATGCATTAAGCAGGAAGTCAAAGCCCTCAGCTTTTTTTTTCTGACTGCTAGTCTGGTCCAGAAGACAATCAAAGCATAAGGGTCATTTTCTGCATGAGCTAACCTTTTCCTCTCTTCTGGTTTGAAGCCTTTGTTGACAATGAGATGCTCAGAGGGAACATGAAATTAACACTTCATATTCGCGCCTGTAAATTTACTGGCAGGCTGAGGAAAAGTCGGGGAAAACAAACACTCCATCATTTTTGCTTCATTTAGCTCGTGAATGGGGACACTCTCACCTGCAGAGAAAAGAGGTCAGTGCAAACAGGGATCATTTTAATCAGACTCTCAGCCTCATCCTTCGTTGTAGTGGATGGTGCTGCATTCTGTGCTGAAAGTAAAGGTGAGAGGGAGGTGAGACCAAACAGAGAGATAAGTGCTGTGTGGAATACTCGAGAGATTCCTTCCAGTAACTGGGGAATGTTGGGCTAGTTGGATCTGTTACCAAGGAGACTAAGGCTAAATACTTTTAATTTGGCAAATGTCAAAGCCAAGCCATCAACTGAAAAGAAGTTTAGATTTTGTTTGAGATGTGTTTTAGAGTCCACCAAGGCCAATAAAGTGGTGAAGGGTGAAGTATGAAGGAATAAAAAAGGAGACTGCAAATGTCTGTTTGTTTTTCTTGTGTAGACTTCATTTTTGTTGTTGTTGTTGATTTTTCTTAAAGGAGTGAGGAGTTGAGGAGGATGCTAGTGTTTTGGGGGGAGGCTCTTTGAGGTCACTATTTACTAGTTTTTTCTTAGGCGAAGCTAATTATCAAGAATTGTTTTCAGTGAGAGATGAACTGATGGGATCTGATGGTTTCTGGGTCCTGCTTAGTGAAGTAACCAGCATGAATCCAAGCCAGTGTTCAGAGGACTTGTAAAGCTTGTTTGGAGGGGGGAGCTGGGGGCTCAGTGGATTGAGAACTAGAGTAGGAGATGGTAGGTCCTGGGTTCAAATCTGATCTCATACACTTCCTAGCTGGGTGATCCTGAACAAGTCACTTAACCCTCATTGCCTAGCCCTTGCTGCTCTTCTACTTTAAAACCTCCACATAGTATTGATTCTAAGATGAAAGGTAAGGGTTAAAAACAAAGCAAAACCTGGTTTGGCCTCCTTTGCAATGATGGTGGTCATGGGAATAGAAGTGGGGGCAGTAAATGGAAGTCAGTCAGTCTATAAAGTCTTGCATGTATAGATTCAAAGACATTTTCACAACACATCTGTCCCTAAGTAGAATCTGATCTATGCTGCTGGCAATGTTTACAGGGGGAGAAATGATTTTTGCAAGTGGACAGAAGTGGAAATGGTATGTGTGGAGAGTGTTATGTGGGATCAACCCCTGCAGAATCTGCATTTTTATGTTTTTTCTTTCTGCTACTTTTCACTTCCATTTTTTTTTATACCTTGTAGGATTTCCTCTGGTTATTACTGTTAAAATTAGACAAGGGTTTAAGTGCAGCATTAAAAATTGTGCCTTATCAGGGGGCTGCTGGGTGGCTCAGTGGATTGAGAACCAGGCCTAGAGACAGGAGGTCCTGGGTTCAAAATCTGACCTCAGACACTTCCCAGCTGTGTGACCCTGGGCAAGTCACTTGACTCACATTGCCTAGCCTTGGAACCAATACATGATATTGATTCTAAAGTGGAAAGTAAGTGTTTAAAAAAAAAAGTTGTGCCTTCTTGGTTGGTAGTGTGGATGTGATTCAAATATAAGATACTTTAGGAATTAAGCTCTCTCCTAAAAATGGAAGTTCTTATAGCAGCCAGAAAGTGGTGGTCATCCTTGTGGATGTGGTGCCATATTTCTCTCACACACACCAAAAAAGAAAGATTTGATAGTTATAGATATCCATGAAAATGAGAAAATGAATGAGTTGAGCTTTTAATTTGCTATTGCATAGGTTTTTGTTTTTTTCCTCTTTTCCTTATCCACTTTGGAAAGGAAAAAAAAAAGTCAGATGATTAAGCAGCGCCATTTCCCCCTCCCCAGTGGAGGCTAATGGCCCATTCACGCACCTGCGTTTTATGCAAGCCTAAGTGGGTGAGAGAGTCACGGCCAAGTGGTCTTTGCCGCCTTTCTGGAAAAGGAGGTCTGTTATTTTAGGTGGAGGGACAGTTTTCATGATTCGGGGGAGCTGGCAGGACAACATGAAAAGGCCCTCGCTCCCCTTGCCCCAAAGACGGCTCTTGGGGGCGGGGGGGGGGGGGCGAGGCCAGCGTTCACAGGTGTCGCGAGCTTAGGAACCGAGGACTCGCCCTGACCTTTAGGCTCGGCCCCGTGGATTAAGAGGAATTCCAGTTCGTCTATAGACTGTGTGGGAGAATTAAGGACTAAGTGGGAGTGCTGAACTGGTGTCATGTTAAAATTAGCCTACCAGGTGGTCCCAGAAAGTAGTCAGCTGAAAAGAGGGGGGCTTTAGCCATTCCCTGGCCGCGGGGGAGCCTGGGGAAAGGGTGCAGCCCATGGGAGGTGGCGCCGATGGAGCCACGGAGGCCCCCCCCCCGAGAGCGCCCGTTGTGTCAGGCTTCGTTGGCTACAATCAGAGACGTGATTAGAGGCCTTTTGATCGCAGGTTTAGTTTTCTGCCTGTCCAGGGAGAGGGGGGCTGGGGATCCATATTAATGTCTTGCACTGGACCCACATAATTTCCCAGAGGGTCACGAGGTCAGGTTTGTATTTAGTTAGCAGTAATGATCTCGTTAGGGATCTGAATGGACCACCGTCCAAGCCCATTCAGGGATCCGAGCGTGCCTTCCCTTCACCCTTCTCTGCCTTCCTTGTGTGGGCTTACACGGGACATGAACTGTGATTAATGGACTTCCAGTGCTTAATAATTTGCAAAACAGTATTAAACAAGGAAAGTTGAGGACAATTGGAATTGGACACAGGAGGGGCAGGAGGTGGTTGTAAACAGAACCAGGACAATCCCAAGTGCATGGAATTAACTAAGATGGATGCATACAATGTCACAGCTGGCCACTGGCAGGGAGCCAGGCTTGCCCTGGGAGAGAAAGCACCATGGGGATGTCCAGGTGGTCAGACTGAGCTGGTCCTTTTAACTTTGTAAGGTTTTTCATTTATTTATTTATTTATTTTAGAAAGGGAAAGAAAGCGGGAGGGAGGGAGGGGGGGGCAACCTCCTTTTGCAGTGGGAAAGTAAGAGGAAGCCACTGAGTAACAGAAAGAGAGAGATTAAGCAGCAGCAAAAGTGACAACCTGATAATAGAAAACACTCTCCATAGTAGTAATCCTTAACTGCAAGGACAAATATGAAGGCTTTTTATTCTCAAATTCTGATAAATTTTCTGTTCTGTAGTGAGTGACTTTTTGTTTGTGCCATTTAAGGGAAGCTCACTAAATGCAAGGTGGTCCCTGGAAGAAAGTGACTTCAAAGAGTTATTGGAGGAAATTCTTCATTGATGGGGATTGTGTGTAGTAAAGTAACAATAAAAATATGATAATAAAAATATAATGAAAAATTCACAATAATGATAATAGCAACAATAATAATTCCTTCATTGAAAGAGGAGCCAGCAAACTATTTTAAAAAAAGAGGAGATTCCATGCAATTTGCTTGGTTTTCTTATTCTGCTCAATGTTATATGATGGGGAGATTGAAGAACTTTACTTATTTTTAGAAATCATAAAAATTTGATTTTTCCAATATCCATTGCATGAAGAAAACCAGATATCAATCAGACCTTATTCAAAGTCTTATATGCTCAAGCCAACACATGTAATTTTTAGCAACAGGAAGTTGATGTTATGAGACATCATGAGGGACAGAGAATTGTTTGGTTTGAATGGAAGCTGATGGCTTTGTAAAGGTTTAAATGGGAAAACAAAAAGAAAAAAAAAACTAGATAAGCAGAGCATTGTATAGGTCGATTTTTTTTTTCCTGCTCTGCAGGAAGCCTGGTTTCTGTTCCAGGGATGCTGATCTCTGTTTCCCTGCTCTGACAGCACTGATTTGCTACCACACACTAATCAGAATAAAAAGCTTTTCTCTTTCCTCTTCCCCCCTTCCCCTAGTTCTTATTGTTAAACTTATTTCAAACATGTAATAAAATGACTACTGGAGTTGTAAGAAATTCTAAGTCCAAATTGAAGAGAAAGCTTTATTTCTTCAAGCAATTATAAAATGTATGCATGGTTTCCTTCAACAATTACAAGTGAAGGTTGAAAAAGGAAAGGAGGGGGGAGGGGAAGATCTAGGGGAAAAATTCCAAAAGCTCCCTAAAAACTGTCATCTTTTGAAATCAGGGTAAAATGAACAAGAAGACTGTTTCTGGTTCTCAATTCCTGCTTGTGGTCAAGGAGATAAGGTGAGATTTCTTTAGGAGGAAGTGAAAGAGACACATACATACACACACACACACACACACACAAACACACACAAACACACAACCCTCTTCCCCCCCCCCCCCCACACACACACTAAGAGAAACAGAGACCAACAGACAGAGAGCAACATTTAAAGTAACAGAGCTGGTCGTGGTGGGGAAGGAAGCTCAAAGGATGTTTATCAGGTTGATACACAATGACAGTTCATTGATGCTGTACTTTTTCGGCCCCATATTTTATCCGGTCAGGATGAATGACAGCTTTATTTTGTGATTTACTAGCTTCTTAGGATTTTTCTTGACAGCCATCCTTAAAGTGTCCCTTTCAAGAAATGGCAGGCCTCTGAGAAAAGAACTTGGGGGGGGGCACAGTTTACCTCCCCTCTTTCCTGGCTCCTCCTCCATCTAACATTAGGAGTGTAGATGATGATGTTTTTTGTGGCAAAGAAGCCCAAATAGCATGCTTCTTCAGAATCCTCCAATCCATTTCTGCCTATCCTGTCCCCGGGATGCCTTGCTTAGACCCAGCCTCTCTCTAGATTCAATCTTTATTATCAACCATTGGCTATGAACTCAGCAACCTAAAGGAAAATAAAATTGGTGGAGGCAAGATGCAAATTCCTTTCCAAATTAATTTCTCTTTGGTAAAAGTTTGAACCAAACACACAATTCATCCTGCCAACTCTAGGCAATATAAACATTACTTTTGAGACTAATGGTAGTGGGGAACCTTTCAGCCTTATTTTTATAAAGTTGTCTTTTATGACAATTAAAATAACATAAGGGGTTTTGTTCTTGAATTATTATCACAAATTTCTAGACTCTTTCATGGGAGCTTCTTTTTGTTAAGCATGACTTTAGGCAGAATTGGAGCTAATAGTTTTACTTCAAGGCTTCCAAAAGTATATTTTGAAGCGGTTAGTTGAAATGGCATTTTTAAATGAACTCTTCCAGACTGAATATTCTTGAATTCATTCTTGGTGGCTATAAAACAAGATACCATTAATTTCTGGCAAGGTCAAATCCATGTACTCCACCAAACATTTGTACTTATGCACAAGGAAGAAAAGCCATAGCTCAAAAAGCTCCTCTCAGAGGGGAGAGTTAAAATTCTAGCTGAAGGTACTTGATGGGTGTGCCTGATTTGAGTTGATCATGCTCTATTTCAACAATGTTAACATCTCCTGCACTTAGCGATCAGACTTACTAACTAGTAAGTCTATATTACCATTTTAGAAGGACTTTTAAAAACATTGTGAAATAATAGAATTCTATAATAAAGATGTACTTTTTCATGTTTGCCTTAGGATAGCTCACTCAAGAGGCAAAAAAGAAAAATTACTTGAAATACAGTTGGAATTTCTGCTTATTGGGGCTCAGAGAAGGAAGTAATTTTTGTTCTTTCCCCTATATAAATAAAATTAATATTACATGGAGATTTCTTAGAAAATAAAAAAAGCATTAAAAGCAGAGACAGAGCCCTTAACATGAATCATCTGGTTAATAAGTATTTATTTACTGACTTTTGATACCGTAGGTTATGGGACTTAGATCTGAAAAGGACTTTAGACATTTAGTCCAATACACTTGTTGTACAAATTAGTGATCCGAAGCTACAAAATTGTTTCAAGTTCTTACCTAAAGATAAGTGGCAGAATTGGGGGTACAACCAAGTTGTTGTTGAAACATAGGAAATTGTCATATAATTATTTGTTTTATATATTTACCACATAACAAACTCTTGAGGGTAGGGATTATTTCATTTTAAACTTTATAACACTGGATTTTATATAAAATATACATGTTTATGTGTTCACATTTATAATAATAAACATTTTCTGAATCTGCTACTGTATAATTATATTAGTGTCTGTATGTGTATGTGTTAGTTGTTTTTCTTTTCATAAATTATCTTATATTTACTCATCTATTTATATATTTTACCCCAAATAAAATGTTAGTATCTTGAGCAGCTTCTTTAGCATCCAACTTGTGGGTGACTGATTGGACAAGCCTTCTTTCCCTCTAGAGATGATTTTCTTTAGGACTGGCTGCTTTGAGAGTTTGTTTGACCTTGCTTAGAAAATTGTTCCTTCTTTGTTTTTTTAAATGTCGTCTTATGTGCAATAAATGCTTTGCTGAATATATCCTGAATTTTAAACATTTTGCATTGAAACTTAAGACTAATAAAAATTCTGAAAGAGCTTTTTATTATGTGCATAGAGTAGAAGAACAAACTTTGGATATGGAGTCAGAGGAATCTTGGGTTGGCTTCTATTACCTCTATAACCTAAGAAAACTAATTTAAGTTCTGTAGGTCTCAATTTCCTCATCTATAAATTTGGTGGTTGAATAAGATGATCTCTAAAATTCTTTCCACCTCTAATTTCCATGATTCTATGTTCTGAACTTGAGCACTCACTGAGCAATTATGGCAGAGTTCTGTTCATTCAGAACCTGTATCACTTAGCAAGATATGAGGGATTTGCCAAGGTGAAACATGCCCACTTTGAGTATCATTTACTTACACTTCAGCAGCTTCTTTAGCATCCAACTTGTGGGTGACTGATTGGACAAGCCTTCTTTCCCTCTAGAGATGATTTTCTTTAGGACTGGCTGCTTTAAGAGTTTGCTTGACCTTGCTTAGAGACAACTGCTTATATTTTGGAGTGGGCCAGTTTTTTAAATAAAATTTTTAACTGGAGTCAAGTTCTTTGGTAAACAAACTCGATGTTTTAAAAATAATTTTAGTAGTATTAGATTGCAGCCCATCTGTATGCAATTGTAGATTTAATCTGGGTTACATTTCACTAAAGATAATAGAAACTGGGCAGTGAAATTGGTAATTTGTTCAGTATTGGCTATCTGACCAGGTTGCCTCAAACATAAGCATAGAGTTTCTACTTTACTCTGTATTGTGAAGTGACAACCTGAAAATCTGTATACATGTATATATAAATATAATAAATATATAAAATATATTTATAAAATATGTATAATATAGCATATATAAATACTATATCACTTATGTGTGTCTCTCTCTCTATGTGTGTGTATCTATATTTATGCCCGTACAGAATACATGCACCACTTTCTTGCTGAATTGCTTTATTTTAAACATCACTATTCTCCCAGTAACACCATATGGTGTAATGATGGAACATCATATCACAGGTAAATGAAAATTACTTCAATCTAACAAATCAATAAATAAAAACAAAATTAAAAAAAACTGTATTTGATTTGACTTCAATATTTCTGTGGCTTTGTGATCTACTCAATACCAAATATTCCTTTCAATGGTGCTAATTGAAAACAATCCATGCCTTTACACTCTATGACTATTATTTATGAGGTCCTGTAAATTGTCTCCCAAGAGCTGGAATGGCCAAAATGTGAAGGGCATTACTCTAAATGTTTTATCAGTACATGAGGAAATATGGAGCATAGGGAATATTCATCTACTATTTCTCATTTTTCATTTCTTTCTGGCTATTTTCTTAAAACTTTTTTGGATTTATTTTGTTTTTTATAACACACTTATGGCCGATTTTATCATTCTTTCTCCTATTCTCAGGAAATCTTCTCTTGGAACATATGTGAGAAAAAGGAAAAAAATGCAATTTGGAAAAGGCAAACACGTGGATCATGTCTGAGAGCATATGTAAGATCCCATACGCATAGCCCTTCATCTCTGCAATGAAAGGAGGAAGGAACATTTTCTTATCTCTTCTCAGGCTTCATCATTCTAATTATGTATTTAGTTGTTTAAAAATCATTCTTTCCATTTACATTTGTAGTACTCTTTGGAGATGAACTTTGCAGACAGAACAGGTGAACAAGGACTAACTACACAGACCTTGGGGAAGGGTCGGTCTATGTCTCTGTGAAACTACTGAGTGGTTTAAAAGAACGAGGCATGATTTTATAACATTGCTGGAAGCTTGAAGAAGAAAATAGCTGTGGTAGTGGTAGTAGTAGCAACTGATTTCTTTTTTTCCCCCTGCAACTGAGGAAAAATAGCAATGGTAAGCAGAAGGAAAGAGACCGTTCATGATCTCTTTTGTGGTTTGAGCTTATAAATATGAAGAAATACTTCTATGGGAAATTGGGGGAACTGAAGTATCTTGGAGGAGCTGAGAAAAATCGATGAAATTCATGTCTTCTTCCTTCCTTAAAGTCTCTTTTACCCAATGTATTTCTTTTGTTCTGTTATTTAAATTTTGTTTCCTTTATATCAGACATTTGTGATCATTCCAGGTATCATATGGGGTGTGTGTGTGTGTGTGTGTGTGTGTGTGTGTGTGTGTGTGTTTGACCCTGGACAGAGAATAGCAATAGCTTATTTCATGGGAAACAAGAATAGGATAGCGAGGTGACATAGTGGATAGAGCATTGGGTCAGGAGTCAGGAAAGCTCATCTTTCTGAGATTGAATCTGACCTCAGACACTTTCCAGCTTTGTGTCTCTGGGCAAGTCACTTAACCCTATTTGCCTCAGTTTCGTTATCTGTAAAATGAGCGGGAGAAGGAAATGTCAAACCACTCCAGTATCTTTGCCAAGAAAAACCCAAATGGGGTCAGAAAGAGTCAAACATGACTCAAACAACTGAAGAAAAGGAAAATAGCATAGGGTAGGTTTCTGGTGGTTGGCTCCATAGGATGCAATTGTCTAGGAAGATTCCTCCTTAAATATACAGTAGAAATTTTCATCTCTGGCCAGTGGTTAGAAGATCTTCTCTAATCAGGGGGCTTGAGTTTGAAAATTAAACTAATAATATTAAGAAACTGTATTTTTAAGTTCCTTTAATTGAGAGGAAAGAATTTCAGTGTATTTGGGGCCTTGCCTCTGGCAAAAAAGTTAGTCTTTGTGATGTCTAGTTATCAGGGTTGCTATGGAACTAGGGAAGCTGGACTAGTCTCTAACCAAAAGAAGGGAGAATTAGGGGTGCTTCCAACCTGGCTCTAGTGGGCAGACTTAAGTGTGAACTTGGAGGAACTTCTTGTTTCAGAAGTTAATCTAACAGTCAACAAGCATTTCTCTCCATAGCCATACTTTGAGGCAACAAAAATATTATTATAATCATTGTATATATTGTTTTAGCTCATTCTCCACCATTTCATGTTTTCCTATTTTCTTTTAATTTTTTATATTCAGCGTAGATCATAGATTTAGAGCTGGATGAAGTCTTAGAGGTCAAATAGAACAACCTTTCATTTTACAGATGAAGAACTAAGGTGCAGGTAGGTTAAGTGATTTAGTCCAAGGTCACACATGGTTTAAGTATGATGGCTAAGATTTGAACTCAAGCCCTTTGACTTGAGTGCTAATATTCTTTCCACTTATGGCACCTTAACATCCAACTTCATACCAGTTTGTTTAGTCATTCTATGATCAGTAGGCAACTCATTTATTTATACTTATTTGATACCACTAAAGTGCTCATATAAATATTTTAATATAGCTAAGGATATTAAATGAGTTTGGCATTGAAGTCTTTATAGGCATTTAATGATTCCTTATTGGATTAAATAGAATGTAATCTTGGGCGAATTACTTAACAACTCAGAACTTTAATTGCCTTATTTATTAAGTGGGAACAATATTATATTTACTACCTACCTTGAGGTGCTTCTCTAAGGAAAACACTTTGAAAACCTGAGAGAGCTACATAAACAACCAAAACAAATAACAATATTATAATGCTTACTATGTGCCAGGAAATGTGCGAAGTGTTTTACAATTATTATCTCATTTCATTCTCTCAGCTCTCCTCTCCTAGGAGGTAGATGCTATGATTATTATTATTTATCATAAACAAATATTTTATTTTTGGGGGCAGCAAGGAGGTGGGGAGCCCTACTTTGGGAGATGAGTGTCCCAGATCACTCTCTGAGCTTTCCCTGAAATTATTATACCCATTTTACACGAACAAACTGAGGCAAACAGTTTAATGTTTTTAATGTTTTTAAAAACAGTTAAATGACTTATACAGGACCATACAACTAGTAGACAACTTAAAAGGTTTGAACTCAGTCTTTCTGTCTCTGGGCCAGGAACTCTGACTAGGATGTGAATTATTATTAAATATAATTTTTGTTTATCTAGTTCACATTCAAATGCATTGTCTATGCACGGCTCTGTCATTATTCAAATCAGATAGAAGACACTTCTGCCTCAAAGCAGAGCATTACTTATATTGATGTGTTAGAACCCTGGTTCAGGTCAAAATGATTGACTTTTATTACCAAAGTCAGTGAGCATGATTGACAGGACCTAGTTTTATAGTCTACTAGATGTTGACAAGCCACTCAAGGAAAGATGGGAGTCTTGAAGCATCCAGGCATGTATGAGTCTTCTGCTTAGAAGAAGAAAAGGCTATTTATTATAAATCATAGGAATGTTAGAATATCTTGCCAGTGGAAAGATTTTTCTGAAAAGCTTCTTTTGGTTAGTGACGAGAATCTACTTGACTAGAAGATTTTGTTAGGTTACATGAAAGGAAAGAAAGAAATCCATTTGTGTTCTGTTACATCAAGAGTATGTCCAAAGAAACTGGCAACATTGCTACTTGCTTATTCCAGAATTGCTTGGACTAAATTTTATTTTAGATTTTTGGCATTGGCTCTGAAAATACTGTCTGCTTTAGGTTGTTTTTTTCTAGTATAAAAGCAAAGGATGTGATATCTACAAGAATATAAAATACTTAAATTAGTAGAACAAGAAATAGAGAATTTAAATAACCTAGTTCCAGAGGAAAAAACTGAGCAAGCCCTAAATGAATTCCCAAAAGAAAAAACTCAGAAACAGGTAGATTTATGTTTGAATACTCTCAAATATTCAACAAATTATTAATTCCAGCATTATATAAATTATCTACAAAAATAAGTAAAGAAGGAAGCATATCAAATTCCTTCTGTGACCCAAATATAATCTTGATATCTAAACCAGGGAGAGACAAAACAGAGAAAGAAAATTATAGGCTAACATCCCTGATGAATATTGGTGCTCCCAATCACAATAACTGGAAAATTCAAAAGAAACTCCATGGTTTCACCTCATAGATTGGCAAAGATTAGAAAAAAGAAGAATGATAGTTGTTGGCTACAGGAAGACATGTACACTAACACACTGCTGATTGAGCTGTGAATGGATTCGACTTTTCTGGGAAGCATTTTGGAACTATGTCCAAAAAGTCATTAAACTGTATATACATATTATTTGACCCTGTAATACCATTATTAGGCATTTACTACAAAGATATTAAAGAAGAAGGAAAGGATCCATCATTATGAAAATATTTGTAGTACTTTATTTTGTGGGAAGAGTGCAAAGAATGGCAACTAAGGGTCATAGAAGGAATTTGATATGCTCCCTTCTTTACTTATTTTTGTAGATAGTTTATATAATCTATCTATCAATTAGGTAATGTTTGAACAAATGAGAGTATATCTAGGCAATGGAATACTATTGTGCTACAAAAAATGTTGAATGGGTTGACTTTAGAAAAACCTGAATAGATTTATATGAATCTTTGCACAATGAAGAAAGCAGGAAAGAAATTATATCCTAGTATTTAAAGAAAAATAATACTGAAAGATTTAATATCTCTGATCATTGTAATCAAATCAATCACTATCAGTTCTTAAGGGATTACTATGTTGAACTAGGTACTGGAGATACAAATAACAATCATAACTCTGGGGGACAAATTATGAAGCTACTTATCTCCTAACAGAGAGAGATGATTGAATTGAGGTGCAGAATGAGAACTATATTTTTATATTTCTGAAGTCACTTTCAGTTTTACTGACGTGTTTTGTTTTTATATTACAAACAATTAAAGATTACTCCAATTGTGTGACAGGTCTCATAAGAAAGTAAAACAGTTAAGAAAACCTAATAATACAGAGATCTTACATGAAAGTGTATACAACAGTTTTACAACAGTAGCATCCTCCTGACACCTTTCTATTTTTTATCAACAGAAATCTATTTTTTCTTCCTCCCATCTCATTTTTGGAAAAAAAAAGAGAAGGAAAAAACAAATTTCTTGTAACATGTAGTCAAGCAACATAAATTATTTTTATGGCTATCAATAAAAATATGTATGTCTTATCCTTTGTCCCAAAGCCATTGTTTCTCTATCATGGGGAGCATGTTTCATTGTTGGTCCTCTGGAATCATGAATGACCATTGCTTTGATCATTTTTCTTATATCTTTCAAAGTTTTCTTTTATATTATTGTTATTGTACAAATTATTCTCCTATATCTAATCATTTAGTTCTTGGTCAACTTCTTCAAAATGTAAAGTCAATTTTATAGTATTGATGTTATAGTACTAAATTGTTCTGGTTCTGCTTACCTTACTCTGCATCAGTTCATAGTCCTTTTAAAAATTATCAATCTCATTTCGTCTAGAACAATAGTATTCTATTACATTCATATAGCACGACTCACGCAGTCACTGTTGGATGTACTTTTACTTTCTAGGTTTTTGGCCACCACAAAAAGAGCTGCTACAAATATTTTTGTGTATAAAGGACCTTTTTTGCTTTCTTCAATTTGGGGGGGTATAGGCCCATCAAAGGTATAGCTAGGTCAAAGACCATATATTCTATCTTATGGATAATTCCAAATTGTATTCCTGAATCGTCGTACCAATTCCCGGGTTCACCATCAGTACAACACTATATTTGAGTACGGGTATTTGTAAGAATTTTCTCTCTCTCTCTCTCTCTCTCTCTCTCTCTCTCTCTCTCTCTCTCTCTCTCTGTGTGTGTGTGTGTGTGTGTGTGTGTGTGTGTGAGAGAGAGAGAGAGAGAGAGAGAGAGAGAGACTTGGGGAATAAAGGAGGAGAGGGTTAGTGATAAAGAGAAGGAAAAAGGTGTTATTTAAGCATCTAAAATAACATACAGAAGAGAACAGATGGCACCTAACAAGTAAACATACATAGAGGTAGAATAGTTTTTGATTTAAAAGGCTAAATTTATCATATAGTTTTTAAAAAGCAAGCTATATGTAATAAGATTTGTTGCTTTGAACATTATTATCTTTTCCAGTTCTGTATTTTATATATAAAATGCTTATTTGGGGAGTTGTTAAGCTTAGAATAAAAAAATTAAGTAAAATTCACTATGTTGATTGGTTCCATCTTGGTGCTTACATATTTGCCATACTTTATATGGCAGTCACTGCCATATAAAGTATGGCATATAAAGAAAAAAAAACACAGTCAAGTTGGTATAGGATAACCTATTTTCTCTATCTCCCCAAAAGCAATGTACTTCCCATTACTGGAAAATGAGTTCTAGTCTTGACTGTGACTTAAATTAATGTTGGAGCCTTGGAGAACTAACTTTTGTCAGCTTTGGTTTCTTTATTTGTAAAATAACTAAAATTTATATAGTGTTATAAAATTTTCAAAAATCTTACATACATTAGTTCATTTGAGCTTTGTAACAACCTTGTAATGCAGAGAGTATTATGATCTCATAATGAAGATAAAGAAATTGACTCTCTGAGAGGTTAAGTGATTTGCCCAGAGTTAAGTAAGTGTAGGAGACTTAAATGGTCTGTGACTTCAATTTAAATACCCTACACAATAATACAAATTGCAACTTTTTGATATCCTTCCATTTGGTGTGACTTGTGGCCATGTCCTTCCATAAATTTTCAACCAAAGGTCCACCCAATGGGCTGGAAGCCTTCCTTGCTTTCTCCTGACATCACAAGAGGAGCACTCAGGCTGTCCATGTGTATGTCATCTCATGCTCTTGCTACAGTAAACAACCCATCCTCTATTTCTAGTACCCATTCCCCAATGACATCTCTTACTTTGAGATTCATTTGTTATGTGTTGCAGACTGCTTGTATCTACATGCCACTCTTCCTTGCCTTTTGTCTGATATTGATTTTCAGTTCTTTGAAGGCTATTCGATGTTTTGTAGTTATCCAACAAAAATGGCACAGGTTAATTTTTAAGTTCCTTTCTAGCTCTAGAATCTTATTGTTTTGGTAAATATGGATAAACAACTTTAAAAAAATCAAATTTTCATTACTTAAAAATCAGAGTTCAAATCATTTTAAATATCATAGTTAAACTGTTAGAGGTAATAAGTTGACCTGATGATTGTTTATGTTAAATTACTTGTGCAATGTTATGTATCTCTATGTTCTGAATCTTATTCTAGTGCTCTGGTGAAAATGTTGAAAGGAGTTGAATTGCTTTATGGGATGCCTCAACATGTACTTTGATCAAAAGAAATAAAATCCAACCTGTAAAAAATGACCCTGGTTCACTCTACCTCACACTTATTGCCACATCTCCCCCCAATCAGAGTAATGGAGCAGAATGTGCACAAGGAGACCAGAAACCTGCAGCAATTGCAAAGAAATACTGTGGTTAAAGTTGAGAAGAAGGGCACTGGGGAGAAAGGAGAATCACTGCAGACACAAGTAGATAATTTACAGAATCTCAAGAGTTGGAAGGGACCTCAGAGGTTATTTACTCCAACCATTATCTTAGAGCATTTCTAACAAGTGGTCTTGAAGGGTCCTGTAGACATGACAGCTCTACAAATTCACCAGGACCTGCATTATTTACTACTCCAAGCACCCTCATCCCTCTAACTGCTTTGGGCATCTGCCATTCCTTCTTTTCTCTTTTGTATATTTGAAAGACTAAAGAACTACATTCAATTTGGCGGACAACTATGACTAGAGTACCTATGATGAAACATGCTACTTGCTTCCTGACAGAAAAGTGATGGACTCAAGGTGAAGAAAGAAACCTTCATTTTTGGACATGAATACTGTATAGATATATTTTACTTGCTACTATTATTTACTTTAAGGATATTTTCATTGTTATTTTACATGAGGAGGGGGTTAGGTTAGAGCAGCAGATAGCAATAAAAAAGCAAAATGTCCACTGAATAATTTTTTAAACGCACCTGCAAAATGAGAGTTTTTGACTGGATGACCTTTAAAGAATTCTAGTTCTAAATTTCTGTGAGTCTTTAAATGACCACTTTCTTAAAGTCAGAAAAATGTTACAAGTCACTGTAATACCTACTCACCATATGTCCCATGAGTACTGAAGAGTGGAATGTTAAGAACCAGGACAAGCCTACATTAATGGTATTCAATCATGAATATTACTATAATAGGAAATAAATTCAGTACTAGGTTGACAAAAGATGCCTGCTGTCTTGTCAAAATGGGCAGTGAATATTTGTTTCACCAGAGAGGATGGTAGGCTATTAGAAGAGCATTTGTAGGCATTATAGCAAAAGAATCAGCTTAGTGAATAATACAATTATGAACTGTACTTCAGATATTCAAGTGAAAGTGCTGAAAGGACCATATAATGGCTAATCTGTGTTTGTAGTTTTGCACTAATGGCATTTAACCTTCTGTTGCAATTGATCTTATAAATGGTGTGAGCCCTTGAAATGAACAAAAAATCCAGGGTATAAAGAAGAGCATCCTTACGATATAAATCACAGAACTTGAATGCAGTTGATCTTATCCCACTAGTTATGCACATAAACCCCTTCTGTCCTCACACTACCATGTGTTGGTAAATTAAGGTTCTGAGACTTTATAATAGCTCAGGTCAAACTGTTTATAATTTAATAGGGAGAGCACTGAAGAGTTTAAGTGATTTGCCTAAGGTCACACAGAGAGTATTACAGGCAGAATTTGAACCCAGGTATGCACAACTCCTAGTCCAGTATTCTTTCCACTACACCCAGCTATCTCTCCCTTAGCACTACAGTTTGCTATTTAGAAAACAAGTCAACACTACCTAACTCCCTGTGCATTTCTAGACAATGAATTAGGCAAGGTTAGGAAGAAGAGCCTTAATAATTATCTGAGGCACAATATGAAGTGGGAGGACAGTAGTTAATCTGATTATAGTAATGACATTTCTAATTTATTTACTTGGAGTAGTGATTGCGGACTTGCACCATTATTAGCAGGCTTACTCTGTTTACAGGAATGGCGATAAATATTCAAAACTCTGCCTCTGAATAATGAAGTCGGGGCATTTGAACACAGATGAGTCTATTTTGCTCTTCCCTGCCCTGTTATGTCTAATCTGATTTAATTGCCTGGTTTTGAACATCTTTCTCTGGCCATCATGGCTGAGCATCATCACTGTTTTTGTTTCTATTCTCTTTTAGAACTCCTGGGCCTTGTCTCACAGTGCATCAATGTCTGATACACTTATGACACAGAGAGCTTCAGCTGAGAATTAGTTGTCTCTGAGCTTTTTAACCATCCATATGAATACTCCTCCTTTTGCTGAGATATGGACTGTTTCACATGCCTGATTAGTTGATTTGCCAACCTTATAATTATTGCATTTGTAATTTGTAAGTAGGATTAATTCCTTAAGACAGTCAGCGTGTAGCACTATCAGCTGCATGCAAGACTGGAGCTTAGAAGTCTAAGCTCCATTTTTGAGGTTAGACTATTGATGAAAAGGGGAAGGGGGAGGAAGGAGTTTGGGGATCAAACGTACTTGTCAGCCCAGTTGTGTCCTAAAAATTCCCAGTCCAAACTATATCATCCCTTTCATTTTGTATATTTAGAGGCACCCATTGAAACTTTAAAGCTTGAATTTCTGGCAAAAGATCAATGTTCTATATCTTTTAAGAAAGAAAAATGTTAGATGAACAGAAGAGAAAGGACAATTTAAGCATCATCAAGTTGCTGGAACCCTTCATTATATAAAAGTCTGTTTTTCACTGAGATCATTGTGAACTTGAGGGAAGAAATGGAGGATTAAAAATTACTGGTAATATTGTTTTGCCAATGAATTCATTCCTAGTTTTCCTTTACAGGAATGGGTAGCATATTATTGTTCAAGGGATCTCCTTACCAAAACTCAGTCCTTCAGAGATTGCATCCAGTTGCCTGCTAAACACCAGTCTTTCTCTTTGTAGTAAAGAACCGAGAATGAAATAAATCATGTCTTCCTGGTGATTTTGAATGAAACATAATCCTTGTAGATTGTCCCTGACTTAATGATTTTAACCCTTGCCAAAATGTTCAGGGTTTCAAATGCACTAGACAGACTGCATAGCTTGCTTTTGTTGTTGGCATAAATTGATTGACAAAGACAGGCCAGTGGCTTGGAAATATGATTTAGAAGAATTCTAGGGAAAATTAAAATACCCTGATTTCATTGTGAATATTTTAGAGAAAATGATCTATGAATATTATTGCTCTGTACAGAGATATGAAAGAAGAATGGTATTATCATGAGAGATTAATCAATGCACATCCTCCTCAGGCAGACAGAGATCTTATCTTTTAAGATAGACATATCACCATATTTATAAGGCCAAAAAGTCACTAAAAATATCAATATGCAAACTCAGAGGGTAGTGGTTTTGGTGGTGTTTTTTAAACTAGAATCATTACAAGGCAGGTTTAGCATATTATATTCAACTTAAATTGAAAGTTATTGCCATTGAATGACTTAGAGTAATTGATATATTTTCTGTTAGCACAATAGCAATACTATATCAATATTAATTATTACACATGGTGATTTTGCTGGAAGTCTGATATTGTCTTTAGGAGTCCTATATGGGAATGCATACCAACAGCAGAGTTAGAATGGAAAGTCTTAATTTGAAGATTTGAAGCAGGTATTCATTAATACTAAAAGACCAATATCACAAGTTATAATGGAAGAAGAGAGGTGAAAAGAGGGGAGAGAGGGGAAAGGAAGAGAAGGAGAGAGGAGAAAAGGAAAGAGGAGAAACAGAAAAGAGTATGGGAGAGAAGAGAAAGAGAAGTAGAGAATTGAGAAGATGTGAGGGGAGGGGAGGGCAGGGAAGAAGAGAGGAGAAGAGAAGGGAGTGGTAGAGAGGAGAAAAAAGGGGAAGAGAGGAGAGAAGAGAAAAGTGGGGAGAAGAGAGGAAAGGAAAGAAAGGAGAGGCTAACAACCTTGATGGTGTTGCATAAAAATACAGGAAAGTCAGGCATGTAACTTGTGTTTACGTGGCTCAAACATCATCCTAGTGTCCTTTCTGTGTCTGAGGTGAAGTATCACAAAGCGCTAATTGTGTCAAATTTAGAATACTGCTCAGATTCCATTAAAGCTAATTGTGATATCCAAATTAGAAACTTTTAGCTCCAGACTGAACATGAGGTTGAGGGCATACTGTGAGCTAGATCTGTCCAGACAGTCCTGGAAGGAAAATTATATCCTTCAGTAGAATTATTAAAACATTCTCGTTGTAGCTGCCAAAATCAGAGAAATAGAGCAAACACTTTTATCTTTGTTCTTTGGATCTATGAAAGTATCTAATCTTGGTCTTACTTAAGTCTTTAGAACTTTTTCAATGCACAGCTAGGTGGTACAGGAGATAGAGGGCTGGACTTGAGAGTCAGAAAGATTTGAGTACTGCCTCAGGCACTTATTAGCTGTGTGATTCTAGGCAAATTAATCTCTAACTGCCTCGGTTTCCTCATCTGTAAAATAAGGACAATAATGTAAAATGAACTGGAGAAGGAAATGGCAAACCACTACAGTATCTTCGCTAAGAAAACCACAAATGAAATAACAAAGAGTTGGACACAATTGAAAATAACTGAACAACAACAAACACCACCAATATAAAGATACCCAATTGCCACCTCTTTTACTTATATGGTTGGTTATTCCTGTTAACTCCCAGAGGAGCATAGGGCAGCAACCATCTCACGCCAATGGACTCTGTTCTGGGCAACTTCCCCCAACTGGGCCCATGTCATTCTGATGGTCTTTGTTTCATTTTCTGCAGATCTTCACCAGGTCTGTTTTGGCCTTCCGACTTTCCTCCTCCCTGGTGGGTTCCAGCTCAGTGCTTGTCTGGCAACGAACTGGCTTCCCAAAGGCTTTCGCCAGCACGCATCATGGACTCTGTTGGAGAGCAATCTTCCAGACTAGGCAATCATTGGTTTTGTTGGTTTAATGAGGTTGCAGTTTCTGTAGCAAGTGAGATTTTTTTACGGGGTGAGGTTGCTAGCCCCACGCCCAACCCTCCTCCTTTTTCAGCAGGGCTTGGGACCGTCCTTGGTGGAGTTCTTTTACTTATATAGTATTACTTATATAGTTTCTTCTGAACATTTACACATCTTAGTGATAAGGTATAACCATCCAAAATTATTTGTCACTTAAACATTAGACATTTCTGTATAGACACTTGAGGCAGTGAATTATACTACTAGTTCCTTTCTTGGATTTTATTATCTGTGAATTTATGGGTGTCTTGGTTGTTATTATTATTCCCTAGAGTGCCAAGAATAGCATCCAGACCACTGACTCTCTTTTCAAACCAGCTCTAATTCTTTCATTCCTTTCTAAGATCCACTCTTGATTCTGACCTCCTTTCTCCACCATGCTCTAGCAGCCTCACTTTGGAAGATTCCTTCCACCTCTGAAACCTACTCACCCTAAAAGATCCTTTTCCACCTGTGACTCCTCTTTCTGCTTGTTTGATTCCTTTTTTTGAATCTCCCTGTTGAGGAAAGGCCTAGCCCAGTCATATTTATTCCTAAATTCTTCTCTGAGCTTTGTTTCTAGCTCTCAATATTTCTTTATTCATGACTCTATGTGGATACATTCTCCCTATAACACATTTTTACCTTCCTTTTATATATTATCTTCCCCCATTAGACTGTCTGACTGTCTTTCTTTTTACTTGTACTTGTTTTCCCAATGTTAAACACATGTCTCCTGGCATATAGTAAACATTCAACATTGTTGCTTGTCCTACATTTTCAAAGAGAACCAATGACCTCATGGGATGATGTCTTGATGTGTATAAATTGGAGTTAAGTAAGGCTGAATTGTACAAACTCATCAACCTCATTCTCTTTTTCAAAGTCATCAAAGACCAGTGTCAAGACAAAAGTTAGGATATCTAGTGATGGCTCAGGATGCAATGGATGACCTTGATGTTTTTGATGTCTCACTAAGCTCTAAGTGTTCCCCCAATGTTTGCTTCAGATGCTTTCATGGCCATTGGAAATGCTTGTTGGCTGAATGGCTGATATCTGTCATTTAGGGAATCACTAATTACTACTACTTTTTTCTGGAAGCTTGGTCCAGGGCTATAATAATTACTTCTATTGATAGCATCCTCTCTGAAAGAAACTCTTAGTTGGGTTTAGCAGTCTATTCTTTGTATATCATAGGCCACTTTGGTCCCCTCCATAGTTATCACCAAGTTTCTGATGCACAGGAAATAGTAAATCAGGAATTCACATCTCTACTAGACTTTCCCGACCACTTGTAAAGCCTAGTTATTTAACTATTGTCACTCTTTTCTGGTTGGTGGCATCCAACTTAATGCTTTTTGGGATATAAAGATGTTTACTATTGTCTATCCATATTTGAAAACTAGCTCTATACACCTAGTCTGGAAATTTATTAGCAGTATCCTACTGATGTGTGTGCTATTAAATGTTTACAACTAATTTTCTGGTGGGGTTAGGGGAGAAATGTATGTACAACACACTTTAAAATTTAATTTGCGTTATCAACATTATCTGATCCCTTTCCAAAGTTTAAACAATCAACTAAACTATAAATCAAGTCCTGATTTGTAGTTTTTGACAGTTTTTTAAGTATAAATTTTCACACTGAAAACTTAACAACCAGTTCTTATGAGCTGGTTCAAGGTGGCTCCAGTACATTCCTAGTCTCACCTTGAATCTAAGAACTTCATCCAATGAGTGAGACAGTCTCATTGTCATCAAATCCATTATTGTTAAATGTCACTAACTTCTGACCATTGCTCTTCTGATATCTCTGGGCCACTGAGGCTGGCATTAGAGTGTAACAAAAAAGGATTTGTTGGACTTGTGAAAGTCAAAACAGTCAAAGGTGAATATCTAATCAATTTCTTAAAGACCAAAGGGTGTTTCTTGTCCCAACAACCTCCATCAGATACCAGGGAATCTAGACTAGACTGTCCTTTCCATTCTTCTTCACATAGTTCTTATCAATCAGATATTTGGTAGAAGTCAATATGCTAAAAAAAGATGAAAGAGTGATAAATCTAGAATCAGGAGATGCGAGTGGGAATCCCAACTCTTTCATTCATTTCCTACCTGTGTGACCCCAAGCAAGTAATTTAATCTCTTTGGGCCTCAATTTCCTGTAATATGAGAGCATTGCACAAGATGACTCCTAATAAATGTTTATTGTTTAATTCTAAGAACCCTTCGTATATTAAATATATTGATTTATGGATGAGATGATAAGGGATTGTATAATGAAGGCATTCTTTACAAATTTCTGTTTGAAGGACAATGTTGTACACAGTAACAAAAATAATATATAATGATCAACTGTGAATGACTTAACTATTATCAACAAGGCAAAGATCCAGGACAATTCCAAGGGACTTGTGATGAAAAAGGATAACTATCTTGATAGAAGGAACAGATGGACTCTGTGGATGGAAACATACGATTCTTTACTTTATTTCCTCCAAGAATTTTTCTCTAGTGTAAGCAAAATGTGTCTTCTTTCACAACATGATGAACAGGAAAATATGTATTATATGATATATATAACCCATATTATATTACTTGCCTTCTTGAGGAAGAGGAAGAGGTAAGAGGGAGGGAAAGAACATAGATTGCAAAATGTCAGAAAATGAATATTAAAAATTGTATCAACATGTAATCTGGAAAATCAAAGTCAAAAACAACAAAAAACAACTTTCTGGTTGATAATCATCAAACACAAAATGTCTTCAGTTTTCAGTAGTTATCCATATATATATAGATAACCATATGTTATCAGGTAGTGGTACTTGCTACCTTTCCAGATACTATGTGACCCACAGACTTTCTAAAGGTTCTGTAAAATGTTTGTGTTAATTGATAGTTTCAGAAACATAGTACCTGGATCATATAAATGCTCTTTTTTCTGTTTTATTTCTGTTTGTTGTTTTTAATTCACTAGGTTTTGCCTCTTCTAATACTTTAGTTATTCTTTCCTCATTGGTTTCCACAGCTTCTCAAACCCCTAGGAAGGGAATAGAATTTAAGAAGTTTCTTCTGTGTGCCAGGCACTGTGCTAAGTGCTTTGCAAATATTTTTGCCTTTGATCCTCACAAAAACCCTGGTGGCATCAGTAGGACTAGAAAGAAGGGAATGTGTATGAGAGCTGCTGTAACCATAAACTAATTCTCTTTCTGTTATTCTTTAAGGATCTTTTAAGGATCCTTTTAGGTCTCAGGAACTGTGCTGAGCCCGAGGTATAAAAAAAATGAAATAATCCCTTTTGTCAAGGAGTTTATATTTTAATGGAGACTGGGCAGTTAGAAGAGCCGAACATAGATAAGTTTAAAAAAAATAAGTGAACACAAAGTAATTTCTCTCTAACAATCACTTACTCTCTAACATACATTTCCAAGTATTTATACTCACTCTAAAGTTATCCTGCTGCTGCCTCTCTCCCTGCTTCTCACTTGTGGGGTCAATAGTAATAATGTCACAGAGGTAGAGGTATTGTAGTTTTGATGGAATGAGCCCAAAAGAACCATTTTCCTTAGTATTTTATAGAGAGACAAAATAGTGCTTACCTAAGCTTCTACTCACAAAAGATCTGTGTTATCTCAGGGTTAACTTACCAGCTTAGTATCACTGTTCCAGGGTATATCTCTTGGCTGAGCTCAGGAGTCTTTTTTACTTATCAGTCAGAATCACTGATGCCTCCATCTCAATGGAATATCCTTAGCCATTGACTCTAGTCTTCTCAATAGTTTTGTTTCTGAGAAGCCCCTTTTATCTATCCTTGGCAACATTCCATACAAACCCTAATGCTTTTTCATTTTCTCTAAACCACTGATCTATAGTTTTGCATTCATTGCAAAATCAGCCCTGCTAATTTTGCAAGATCATAAAATTTTAACTTCTATTTCAAATGCTAATTGGTTTCCTGACATAATATCAGTTTTAGCTCCCTATTAAGGTTACTATCAGCCTATGGTCATAATTATTGATTAGTCAGTAATTAGCACAAACCTCTATCTAATTTCTTTATTTTCCAAAGAAGGAAACTGAAGTTCAGAGAGGTTAAATAATTTGTTTATGGATACATGACTAGTCAATGACAGAACTAATATTCAGCTGTAACTTCGAATTCTGGGACCTAGGAAAATACTAGTAATAGCTAGCACTTTTATAGAGCTTTAATTTGAAAAGATCTTTGTAAATTATTCCCATTGAATATTATTGGTGATGTAGACACTAAAGGATAACTCTAGTCCAATTATCAATAATATGGAATTAGGTCTTAATCAATGATACATGTAAAACCCAGTGGAATTGTGTGTCAACTACAGGTGGGGAGGGTTTGGGGGAGAGGGAAAGAACATGAAACATATAACTATGGGAAAATACTCAAAATTAAAATTAAAAGAAAACAAAAAAATAAATTATTCCTATTTTACAAAGGAAATAACTGAGGCAGACAGTATGAAGTGCCTAGAGTTACATGGCTACTAAGTCTCAAAGGCCATATTTGAAACAAGATCTTGATGGCTTAATCTACTGTATGACCAAGCTGTTTTAATTAAGTAGGGGTGGAAGTAGAGTGGAGAACCTGGAGGGAACCAATGAAAATATTTGTCAGCTAGGCAAAGATAAAGGCTAAATTGGTGGCAGGGCCTCCTGGATGCAAGAAAGCCTCAGAATCCTATCTTTAGGTATACCACTTTTAGTGGCTTTCCTGTGAATAATTAGTAGTTCCTGTTTCTTAATGTATTAACTGACTCTACAACTGATAGTCCTTGATGACACTAGACTCCAAAACACCAAAGGGATTATGTATATGGGAAGGTCTAGCAGTCATCTTCTTCTTCCTTGGAATATGCTAAGAATATGTGGCATACAGTGTTAGAGGTAGAAAGAGAAGCCATATGTTTGGTTGCTGGAAATAGGGGAGAACCAATGGCACATAAGTAGCCCCAGGCTCTTTTTTTAAAATTAATTTTAATTTTGAGCATTTTCCCATAGTTACACGTTTCATGTTCTTTCCCTCTCCCCCAAACCCTCCCCAACCCCTGTAGCCGACACACAATTACTGGGTCCTCCAGTTTGTATTCCAAGCCTTTGGCCTCCTCATCTACCACTCATGTAGATAAGAATCCTTTGGTTTCTCTTCTCTCCTTTTATTGCTTTAATGAACTGCCTATTACTGACATATTTGAAAAATAGATTAATTTTTTTATACTGAAGCTTTTGAAACTATTCTGAAAGTCTTCCCCTTGGTGGCTTCGATTATTGAGAGTTAAATGACTGGAAGTAGTGTTTTCTTTATCAGAAACCTGTGCTTTGCCTAGAGTTTTCTCTGCAGCAAAGTAAAGAGTGCTTTAGGACAGCTAGGTGGTACAGTGGCACAGTGGATAAGGCATTGGAGTCAGGAAGACTCTTCTTCCTGAGTTCAAATTTAACCTCAGACACTTACCTTGTGACCCTGGCAAGTCATTTAATCCTATTTACTTCAGTTCCCACACATATAAAATGAACTGGAGAAGGAAATGGTGAACCATTCCAATATCTTTGCCAAGAAAACCCCAAATGGAGTCACAAAGAGTCAGACAAGACTGAACAACAACAACAAAGAGTGCTTTATAGTGATATGCTCTTCATATCTTAAATAACTGGTCTCCCAAGTAGGGAGTCATGAAAAGATGAAAAAAGAGAAAATGTCACCTATCAAGGGGGGTGTAAGAGGACAGACATACCAATTCAGTGGTGTGTCTATGAAGTTATGAAATAGTTCTATCATTTGTAAATACTATTTGGAACTATATCCAAGAAGTCAATAAACTGCACATACCTTTTGTGCTAAGTAGCACCACCACTAGACCATACCACAAAGAGAGCAAAGAAAAGGACTCATATTACAAAAATATTTAGAGTAGTATTTTTGTTATAGCAAAAAAATTGAACAGTTGCCAATTAATTGGAGCTTGACAAAATAAATGTAGTGAATGTGTTGTGAAATGTTGTGAATGTAGTGAAATGTTGTGAAAGGGATGGAGCCAGAGAAACATGAGATTTCTACGAGCCAGTGGAGAGTGAAATGAGCAGAAACATGTATACATTGAGGAGAATAACATACATAAGGACTAAAACACTACATAGAAAAAAAACCACCTTTGAAAAAATCTAAGCAGGGCAGCTAGATAGCTCAGTGGATAGTGATCCAGGCCTGGAGTCAGGAGGATATGAGTTCAAATCTAAACTTAGAGACTTCCAAGCCACGTGATGTGGGAAGCCAATAAGAGAATAGATAAAAATCTGAGACCCCTCTTTTGACACCTTTTATGATCCATACTTTTTCTTATTGGAAAAACATTATAGACTTATTGAAAAGCTTTGAGTCCTTAGCCAACCAGCAGCTACTGAGTTAACAATTTTTCTCCTTGATAATTAAGAAGCCCGAACCCTAAAAAATATTACTTAGATAAGGTGGAGCCAGACAATCTAGTCCAGACTTCATCTGACCAGGTCCAGGAAGACAGGACTCAATTAGTAAAAATCTCCATGAAATATATTTCTACTCCCAGAATTAAACCCCTACTAATTGGTGGTTGGAATTTGGCCCTTGCCCTTGTACCTATCGCTCTACTTTTTAGATTTTAATGGGTTGTATATGATTTGTAACCCCTTCACAGCTGTGACTCTTTCTTTGTGTTCTTTGTTTGAAAGCAGTATAAAATAAACTCCAAAGCCCATAGAGGTTAGATCAGCATGGGCTAACTAATAGTCTGGTTGTTCTCATTTTCTTTTCCTGTCTTAACAATCTGATGCCACAAAACGCCACTCAGGACCCCTACCATATAGAGAGCTGGCTCTCTATAACGTGACCCTAGGCAAGACACAACCCCAACTGCCTAGCCCTTACCACTCTTATGCCTTAGAATCAATACTTGGTATTTACTCTAAGACAGAATTTAGGGTTTAAAAAGGGGAAAGAAAGATGTAGGAAATAGGTAGAACTAAGATGGCAGAATAAAGGCAGGAAATGGCCTGAGTTCTCCCAAATTTCCCTCCAAAATAGCTTTAAAATAGCATCTCAAAGTGAATTCTAGAGCAGAAGAACCTACAAAAGGATAGGGTGAAACAATTTTCCTGCCCAAGACAAGTTAGAAGCTCAGCAGGCAAAGTCTGTCTAATTTAGGTTAGAGTGTCTAGTACAGGCCATGTCCTAGTAAACCAGCAGCAATACTTGGGTGTGACTGAATTGGCAGGAGCAGCTACTGGACCTCTCCTCCCAAGAATTATAAGGGACACTTTCCTGACATTGGTTCCAGTACTCTGTTGCATTGCCTATAAATGGTTCTGGATTACAGTCTCAGATGAGAAGAAACGAATATTAGCATACTAGAAGAGTGTGTACTCTTTGGGGAGTGGGGACCTTGGTCATGGTTCTGGTGTAGAAAAGAGTATTTGTAGTTACTCACAGAGCAAAGCGCAAACCCAGACTGATTGAAGTAAGCTTTTAAAAAATTTCCTTTTTTTCTTCTTTTTCTTTCTTTTTTTTTTTTTGGTCTGTGTTTTCTTTCACAAACATGACTAAAATAGAAATATGTTTTGCATGACTACATATGCATAACCCAGATCAAATAGCTTGCCTTTTCAACGAGGAATAGTGGGGAAGAAGAAAATTTGGAATTCAAAATTAAACAAAAAAGTTAAAAATTGTTTTTACAAGTAAATGTAAAAACACACATATACCCATAAACACATAGAGTATATATGTGTATATATGTATATACATGCATTTATATATGTCTAGCATATAAATATATATATATTATATAGATATCTATTCAGAGACAGTACATTCTATGATTCAGAACTGTGTAGCAAATGACAAAGTAGCCAATTGGCTCTTGTCCTTTAATCCTGCATGATTCTGGGCCCCTTTGGATGGATCTGGGAACGTCTTTCTTTGATGTATATGCTTGAATGTCCCTCATGCACATTCTTAGATGAATCTTGTTCCCAGTGTCAGTAGATTTCTTTGTCTGTCTCTCTGTATTGAATTGGCCATGAAAAAAGTGAATCACTGTATTATTTTTTTCTTGGATTATCTGACCAGAACATAATTTGATGGATTTATCTAGATCTTTCTGGTGGGGTTGTGATGGAGAGCTAGACTGTCTTTGTTATTCCCCTATCTTGGCTCTATCTTCCTTGACTCATTTGTAAAACAAGAATGTGAATCTATGTCCTACTTTCTTCATGTGGTTGTTACAAAATTCAAAAATAGTTAACTATAAGGAAATGGTTTTTAAAAATTACAATAAGTAAATATTTATTAATGGCCTACTATGTATTCAGAGTAGGAGGATAAAAAGACAAAAATGAAATAATCTCCACTATCTTCTTAGGTATTCTTCTTCTTGTTTCTAGATCCTTCTATATAACACCCGAGTCCTTGGGACAATCTTAGATCAAGCCTTTTCTTGAAAGGCTTCTGTAGATGAGAGAATTCACAGGCCACCCTGGCTGGACATCCCATAACTACCACCTATCATAGTACACCTTTAAACACTCAAATTTATATCTAAAGACCTGGCCCAGGTACCAGCCTTTGAGAATGAGGAGGCAGGAAACATTTGCCTCAGAGTCCAGGCCTCTGTACATACCAGATGGTAGGTTTTCAATCCCCCACAAACTTCCAGTTCTCTGCTTCCGACCTTAAGTATCATTTATTAAAGGATGTAAATACATTTCACTGTTCAGGTGGCATCGCAACCACTCAAGCTTTTCTCTCGTGGTTTATTATAAGGCTGGCTAAATCCTTCAATGTATTTAATTCCCCGTTACCTATTATTTATTCCCTCCATCTGCATTGTGTGAGTTTGTGTATGGCATGTATATTTATATAAATTCTTATTTATCAGGTTCATAAAATATCCTTTATGAGAGGGAATGTTAGAGGGTGACCCAGATGCACAAGAGGAAATGTTTCATCTCTCAAGGAGTGCCTTATGTGCACCCTAGACAACCCCTCCCCCTTGTGGATCATACACAAAGCTTAATGGTTTTTAAAATTAGAGCATCTGTTTGCCTTAAAATTTATTGACCTACTGTGTGCATAACAAATGGAACTTAAAATATATTTATCTAAAATCATTTTTGTTAAAACTCGATTTTGGAAATTGCATTTGGTGGAAATTTCTAAGTAGTATTTCCTGTTATATTCTATGCGTGTGCATGTGCAAATATGTGTGAGTGAGGAAGAGGCAAAAAGAGAATCATATATGTAATGTAAGATATGTATATATATATACATACATATGTATGTATATAAATGCATCGTACTGAAAGCAAATAAACTTTAAAATACCCTAAGACTTTTGGGACACGTCATATAAGTGTGTGTATGTATACAAATATAAGTATGCATAAATATGCCTACACATATATAGAAACACAATATGTGTGGTATATGTGCATTATATATAAGCACATTCATACACACCTACACACTATACACAAACACATTTTTCAGAGTGAGAATTGACATAATGTAGTGTGGATAAGGAACTGCCCCCAGGGGATCAGGAAGATCTGTGTTTAGTTTTACTACTGGCACATATTGGCTATAAGACTGTGGGTAAGTGACTCGGGCAGTGTCAGAGGCAAGACCTGAACCCAAATCCCCCTTCCATAGCAGTGCTGCTTTCATTGCTCCTTGGTCTCAACTTTCTATATGAAGTGCACAAATAATAGGCAACAAGCAAGGTGATTTTCTATTTAATAGTAGGAGACAATTTTTTTTTCATCTGGACCACTAAGAAAGATTAAGGTTAAGAGAATAGAGGACTAGCCTTGGAGTCAGGAATATCTAGGCTCATGTTATTGCCTCTGACTGGACAAGCCATTTAACTTCTTGATGTACCAAGAAGTTCTCTAAGACTAAGTGGCAGATGAGCTGTAAATCTGAATTGGTACAGGGTGTTTCTGCCCTGGGAATTGCGTACACTGATGAAAACTCAAATCTAGACTCAAAGGGATCACTGAGACTTGATGGACCGAGCCCCATAACAGGAACGTGACCACGGAAGCATCCATTTTATTCAAAAGTAATGGGAAACAGAAAGCAAAACAATGTAACTCTAAAGAATAACAATGACAAGCTAAGTTAGATGCTGTGAAATTATATTACCTACCTTTACCCCAAAGAAGGAATATGAGAAATTACCACTCCCCTTCTTTGCAAAGCTCCAGATTTTTTCATTTATGAAATGAAGATGATACTTTAGTTAACTTTTCTTACAGGGTTGTGTTGAAATTCAAGTGAGATAATGAATTAAAAGTAGTCAGAGAATAGAGAGCCAGGCCTAGAGATGGGAGGTCCAGGGTTCAAATCTAGCCTCAGACACTTCATAGGTATATAACCCTGGCCAAGTCACTTTACTCAAATTTCCCAGCCCTTGCTGTTCTTCTGTCTTGGAACCAATACACAGATTGATTCTAAAACAGAAGATGAAGGTTAAAAAAAGTGCTTTGTAGCCTTTAAAGTACTGTGTAAAAATTAGCTATTATTACTATCATTATGAATTCTCCATCAGTATAAAGTCCTCCGGGGGAGACCCCTCACCACTTGTCAAGAATATCATAGTTAGGATTCTTGCTAGGATATGGGGGTAAATTGGAATATCTGAGTCACCTTTAATTTTGATATTCCTTGATTTTATAAATAGCTCAAGAGAAAATTTCATCCCAGTCGGAGTTAAGAACAGGTACACAAAAGTTTATGGAATTTTTTAACCTCTATGAATCTCACTTTTATCTTTCATAATACAGGCATATACTGGAATTGCTTTGGCTACAATGCCACAGTATCAATACTACGAAGAGAAATAGCTCCAAAGTAGCAGGCAGAATTCTTCAAAGTAAAAGACCATGAAGACAAACTCTAACTAAAACTGTATTATTTACAACATAAGAAGCCCTTTTGATACAACTCAAGTGAATAATCACTAAGAAGCCAAGAAATGCTTCTAGCAGCAAATGATTGAAAGTAATTAACAAGAGGTTGTCTGTAAGATGCCTGTCCTGTAGGAATGGCGATACTTCCTCTCCACAATTCTGAAGTATAGTAAAAAATGGCAGCATACATGTTATTCCTGGATAAAAGGCATCTGGAAAATTCTAAAAATTACTGTGATCTAGCTATGCTACCATTTGTTCTTTCTGTGGATCCTAGTTGTGATCAGTGACAGAACTTAGTGTCACAAGAAGAACTGCAAATCACAAGGTCCCAATGAAAATGTGTTAACTCCTCTTCTCTACCTCTGGATATATATTTACAGAAAAACCCTTTTCTGCCAGATTCCAAATTATCATTTTTAGAAAACTAAAACTTTTAGTTTTTAGATGTCATACATATATTTGACATCATTTCTTAATCATAAGTTTAGAAAAAAAGATAAAAATGATACCCAGACTAGTAGGATTCTGAGCTAAATTTCCCCTTCCTTCACACATGAGACTATATTGGGACAGGAGGGATGAAGAAAAGGGAGTGGAAGAGCCTGGAAGATGAAGAGAAGGTAGAGTGGAAGACAAGAGAAAAAGGAGCAGAGGACAAGCATGGAGGAGAGAGGTCATGATTTTTTCAGCAAGGAAGCTCATGCATCAGCACTTATTCGGGAAGCTAGGCAAATGTGCTTGTCTTAAAAAAAAACAACAAACTTACATTGATCTTTTTGTTTTTATATCCAATTGATTTTTGAATATGTCCCTCCCCCATCCTTTCCAGCCAGCCTTTCCCTGTAATAAAGATTGATTAAAACCTGAAAAAATGTTCTGTAAAATCAACTATTGAACTGATGTGTTTGATAGTATCTACAACCTATCATCCCTATAATTTCCCCAATGTTTTCGTCAATGAAAGACTGGATAATTCTTGTCTTCTCTCAAGGTCAAGCTTGGTCATTATAATCATGTTTACATTCAGTATGGTTTTGCCCTTCTTTCTGTTTGCAATATTATGGTCCTGTATATTGTTACTTCAACACATATACTTAATCTTCAGATGCTTTCTGGCTCTTGGAAATGAGTTGATTTAAACCTGAAATCATAATGTCTTTTTTTTTTATAAAAAATAAAACCTAGCACAATAGTAATAACAACAGGTACTACTTGATGCTGATTGGTTGTTTGTAACTCTATTGAAATATGGAAAATAGTATTTTTATCTTATTACTGAATTTTTGGGGGGAGGATGGAATAGCTAGCAAATAGTAGGCACTTAAGTATTTTTTGTTCCATTCTTTTGTGCCCAACTGACTGTTGGCCATCTCTACCTGCATAACCTATAGGCTTCAAAATTCAACATGCCTAAATAGAATTAAACCCACCTCTCTTCCTCTTCCTTTTCCTTCCACCCACTTCTCTACCACTCTTCTTCAAGACATTCAGATAAGAAACCTAGGAACTATCCTTGATTCTTCCCTCTCCTTTGCAATTTTAGTAACTTCTTCTTCCAGGACATCTGCCTCGTCTGTCTCTGTTTCCACTCATGTGGATCATTTAGGCACCCATACACACTTACTGGATTATTGCAATGACCTCCAAATTGCTTTCTTTTTCTGTCTTCTGACTCCTTAGTCATTCTCCACAGAGCTCAAAAGGGATATTCCTAAAGCTTAGTATGTACTAAAGTGACCGTGTCACTTACCTCCTTTCTCAAAGAGCCTCAAGCATAACCCAAAAAGTTGAAAAGCCACAGTCAGGGATGAAAATGGCCCTAATAAATATCCAATGGCTATCCTCTGTCTGCTGCTACTTATTCAAGAACTTTGACTGCGTGTGGGTTTGATACTAATGAAAAATTCATTATTCAAAATAATAGAGAGAAAGGAGAGGACCCAATAAGAATACAAGGCCTCATTTATGACTTATAATTTATAGGGGACAGGCAAGAGCAACAAAAGTAAAGAATCATAATAACAATAAAAAAGAGCCAAGGCTGGTAAAATATGTATTTTCAGAAGCACCAGTTGGGAAAAGAGTAGGAGAAAAGCAACAAGCTAATTAATAAGATAGATTGAGGCCTCCAATAAGCTCATTAAAGAGCTTAGAATCTGAGGTCATTTTTTCACTTTCTTTTTTTTTAATTTAAATTTTATTTTGAATATTTTCCTATAGTTACATATATCATTTTCTTTCCCTCTCCCCCAAACCCCACCACCCCCCTGTAGCCGATGCCCAGTTCCACTGGGTTTTACATGTATCATTGATTAAGACCTAATTCCATATTATTGATAGTTGGACTAGAGTTATCATTTAGCATCTACCTCCCCAATCATAAATTATTTGACTAGAATACTATACAAGAGATATTATATATATGTATATATATATAATACAGAATTCTATATAAGGTTAGAAAGTAGTTGGATTATGAGGAAATCATTAAAATTGTGCAAAAGAAAAAACCTATTAACAAAAGTTGGTAAAAGAGTTCTCTGAACACATATAAGCAAATCATAAGGTAAATAATGTCACACTTTCTAAAGAATTCAGGGAATTAATTTACCTATCTAATGATGAAGCACTTATAATATTTTTTTAAATCATGAGAAGTTAGAGAGTCCTTAAGAACTGAAAAGTAGAGAAAAACACAAAAAGTTAAGAGAACTCAAAAAAAAGATTTTAATATGAATATATTAAGTGAAGCAATAATATATTCATGCATACATGTGCNCTATACAAGAGATATTATATATATATATATATATAATACAGAATTCTATATAAGGTTAGAAAGTAGTTGGATTATGAGGAAATCATTAAAATTGTGCAAAAGAAAAAACCTATTAACAAAAGTTGGTAAAAGAGTTCTCTGAACACATATAAGCAAATCATAAGGTAAATAATGTCACACTTTCTAAAGAATTCAGGGAATTAACTTACCTATCTAATGATGAAGCACTTATAATATTTTTTTAAATCATGAGAAGTTAGAGAGTCCTTAAGAACTGAAAAGTAGAGAAAAACACAAAAAGTTAAGAGAACTCAAAAAAAGATTTTAATATGAATATATTAAGTGAAGCAATAATATATTCATGCATACATGGGCATGAATATGTGTGTATCTATATGTATGTGTGTGTGTGTGTCTATATTTTTTCTGACATTCCCTAGAGGGAAGAGAGATTTTTGTCAGTAAAATCCCTGATGCCAAGAAATTGTATCAGCTTCTATGCTTATTATATGACCTACTCATGTTTTATATTGTCAAAGAAATTTAGGGACAGCCTCAGATACTTCCCAGCTGTATGACTCTAGGCAAGTCACTTAATTCCCATTCCCTAGCCCTTACTGCTCTTCTGTCTTGGAATAAATACACAGTATTGATTCTAAGATGGAAGGTAAGAGTTTAAAAGAGAGAGAGAGACTTGAGGACCAATCATCCTAGATTACTTTGTTTATAAAAGGTTCCCTGTCCTTTTCTATGCCTTAGTACAGGGGTCAGCAACGTATGGCTCTTTCTGCAGGAGCCATAAAGTCAATTTTTTTTCAGGCACTGTTACAGGAGCACGCACTGTGAGCACTGTATGGCTCTCATGAAATCATATTTTAAAAAATGTGGCATTTACGGCCAAAAAGGTTGCCAATCCCTGCCTTAGTATATCCATCCATTCTATAGTTTGGAAAAAGCCTATCATATGGTTTGTGTGATTTTATTCCCCAGAATCAGATCAAGACTAGGATGTGTAGTTTGTGTGTCTTCAACAGATTCTATGGTTAGTTTAGAGGTGGTTGTGACTTGTCTATTATTTAAAATTCTGGATCAGACTAGAAGAGTTATACAGATACAGAAAATAAATCAAGTATTCAGAATAGGCCCACAAGAAGTCAATACAAAAAAAAGGATTGATGTTTGTGAAAGTGCTTTAAAAATTAAGTCCTATACAATATAATATCTTTAAAAAAATTAAGCGCAACATGGCTAAAACATGAAGGTTCCAACCACCCATTATGCCAGCAAGGAAAGGTATCTTTCTCACTGAGTACATGGCACCTATGAAATAGTGAGATTTTCATTACTTTGCAGCCTTACTCTAATATTGTCCTCTGGGCCCATGGCATCAGAGTAGCTTATGGGTCACAATATCTTCTGAAAGGGTCCTTTAGAGAGAGACAAACCTCCTTCTGTGACTTACCTTATGGTAGTTTCTGCAGTATAATAAAGATATAGTGATGCACCGGTACAGTTCCTTTCAAAGACCAGTTTGGAAAAGTCATATTGTTAGTGCCAAATGCAGCTGCAATAAGTGTTGTAGACTTAATGCCCATGGTGGCCAGTTATCTTTACATTGTCCCATGATAAATTCTTTATCTCTTTTGGAGCTAAGCTCACAAACAACTATGTCAACTCTCACATGTTATCTGCCTTCAATGAAATGGTTTTTTTTAAATTAAAATTTTATAAACATATAATAAAAAGTCTGAACTCTGGGGAGTTTTTCTTTTTAAAAAATGTTTGCAATGTTCATATCTTTGTACACATCATTAATGTTGCTTGTATATTTATTACATGCATTGGGCTAGAAGCAGTTGATTTTTTTAGATCAGGTTTTTTAAAAGGTGGGAATATAATTAAGCACTCTTTCTTCTTTTCCTAAAATTGTCGCTGTGCTGTATTTGTATTGACTTGAGAGATACTGGTAGTGTTCAGCTGTGTGACATCAGATTCAGATCCCACACAGACAAAACAAGAAGTTTAAAGCTGTGTCTTTGTGATTCCAAATACCCAGTGGAAAAACTTATGAAAGCCTTGCAAATCTCAGACTGATAGGTTGACTTTTTCATCTAAATAATGTATTGGCACAGCATGTATGCCCACCTACCACAGTGCCTTGCATGTACAGTGCCACGCAGGTCATGGGGACTCAGATACTTGATGAATGAGTGAAGGATCAGTATACATTAAAAAAACTCAGAAGAGACACAATGACATTTCAAGAAAGCACAACCTCCCCACCCCCATCTGTCCCTGACAACCACTGGAATTAAACTGAAGAATTTGTTGAGGATTTCATTCATAATCCCTTCAAAATGAGTTAGTACTGATATGTACTAAATGGATTATGCATGAGTCCCAAAACAAATCCAGTGGCAATTAATGTTTTAATAAACTGGTTGTTAGTGTATGCAATACCAACAACTAGTCAGGGGGGATCTTATTGTGTTTATAAACATTAATTAGTTGTTTGTTACTGTGGAACTAAATTTAAAATAAATCTGCAACATCACTGGGCACTTGGGTGAAAAATCTCAGTGGTGGCTGTAATTAGAAAATAGATGTGAGAGAAAAGTATTAATTAGTTGGCTAATAGCAAGATTTCTGCTAATTGAAATGAGGAGCCTCTATCTTGCAAGATGATGAAATATGGTAGGTGTGAGGGTGAATGAGAAAAGAGACCCTTTGGGGTTTTAAAATAAACATCAATATTCAATTAACTCTTTCATGACTAAATTGAAATACGTCCTCACTATGTGCGTTACAACCTTCAAATTAATTACATGGTGAAAAGGTTAGAAAGTACTGAAGGCTTTTTGTTCGAAGATTTAAATTTCATTTTCAAAAGATAAAATATGTTCTTACCATTACTCATTGGGCCTTTGGTCCCTGTTTATACTATTAGAGGGAAAAATATGTTAAAGAAAAGTTTAGACCACTGATGTTTTTCTCCCAAGTGTGTGTTCAGCTGTTTCTTAGTTATGTCTGACTCTTATTTGGAGTTTTCTTGGCAAAGATACTAGAAAGTGGCTTGCCATTTTCTTCTCCAGCACATTTTTAGATGAGGAAATTGAAGCTAAAAGGGTAGAGTGACAACTAATATCTCAGGCTAGATTTGAACTCAGGAAAATGTCTTCTTGACTCCAGGCCTGGCACTCTATCCACTCCACTCCACCACCTAGTTGTCCTTTTGAGTATAGTGGATTGCAAATGGTGTTCCTATTCTGCATGTGAAATATGATTTCAGAATGAGAAGATTGGGAATTACCTTTTAAGATTAGTGTCTAGTGTCATTTTTTGTGATACTCGACCTGAATAAAAGCAAAGTTGAGGTGTTTTCATAGATCAGAGAACTTTAGTGTTAGAAGGAACCTTAGAGATCTTCTTAAGGTAAACACTTCTCTCACCAATTCATTGTTCATATACTTTCCACTGTATTTATTTATTACCCCTTTACTCAGAGATCTTCAGGTGCTTTCCATTGCTTACCAAATAAAGTTACTCTTGATCCTGGTAGCCAGAGCCCTCTACCATCTGCCATCAACCAACCTCCTCAGTTTTATGACTCAGAAGTAAACTCCTCCAGTAGAATGTAAATTCTTTGAGGGCAGGGATTGTTTTTTGTCTGCTGCCTGTAGGGCCAGGTGCTAGGTACCAGATGACAACGATAAAAAGGATACAGTCCATGCTTTTAGGGAGTTTAGGATCTGAAGAAAAACAAGAACACAAATAACAATGATAAAAAGGTCAATGAGGTTGGTGTCAAGGAGGTGTCCAGGCAAATTTCTATGAGAAATTCAAGAAGGAGGAATTACTTTTACCTGGGGAGGGAAGAAGAGGCCAGCTGCATTGGGCTTTAAAGTTAAGTAGATCAATTTCCAAATGTATAAACGTGAATTAGTTGTTTATTATTAGGAAACTAAATTTAAATAAATCTGCAACATCACTGAACTATTGGGTAAAATGTCTCAGTGGTGACTGTAATTAGAAAATAGAGGTAAGAGCAAAGTATTAATTAAAGTATTTAAACTAATTAATTAATTAAATTTAAAAGAATGTTGGATCTGGAGTCAGGAAGATCTTTGTTCAAATTCTGCCTCAGACATATACTAGCTGTGGGACCCTGGGCAAATCATTTAACCCTGTATGCTTCAGTTTCTTTGTCAAATGAGCTGGGGAAGAAAATGGCAAACCCTTCTAATATTTTTGCTGAGATAACTTCAAATGGTATCACAAGTGGAACATGAGGAAAACAAAATTAACAACAACATTTAATTAAATTAATCATTTTATTTAATTATTAAATTTAATTATTTAATTAAGTTGATCATTTTACAAACAAGGAAATTGAAGCTCCTCACTGTGTATTTTGGCAGAGACTGAGGCAGAAATTTTGATCAACCACTCACAGCTTTTCTCCCTCCCCCCAACCTGTTTGCAAGTAAGCATTGCAGGAATGGAATAGAATTCTATATTATTCTTTACCCTTCGGCTAACATTCAACATTTTCATCTCTCATTCTTGTATTGGTAGATCTCACCAGGAATCCATCTATCTGTATGCCTGATGGGCTTTGGAGTTTAAAGAAAAATATATCCACTGGAAATAATAAACAACCATTTTAGCTGTTTTAATGTGACTTGATATTGGGGAAAATGTCTTTATGGATTGTAGCAGACAATGAAATTTCTGTCGGGGCCTCTAAATCACTTAATGTTGAAAGGGATTCCCAGATGGCCTTATCAGTGTCTATGTAAAATTGTTTGAGACCTCTATTAGCTAATAAATCTGATTTGGGCCTTGGTTGTCTGTCATTTACTCAAACCCTTGGAGAACCATAGTTACTGTATATTTCTGTACAGTATTTGAATTCAGAATTGAAATGCCTGCTTTGTTGCCCATTGGGATAGGAAATAAAACTCCATAATAGAATGTCATTTTTTAAAAGTCTGCATAGTATTAGTTGAGGTGTTGGTGTATGACAAACTCATGGGATGTTGTTTGTTGTTGTTTCAGATTTTTTATTGAGCAGTAAAGCTCATTTGCCTCATTAGCTCATTTGGGGATTTGTATACTTTGGTCCATGATAAAGATGCAGGTGGGAATTAGTTAACCAATCAAGAGTGCTTTCCCCACATTCTGAATAACCCACACCAACCTCAGTCTTAATCCTATGCAGAAGGAGGCTGTAATATAGGTAAAAACAATAGAAGCTCCTCATTCCACAGTCAGATAGGAAACATGGGTAAATCCCTTGCCATGCTTTTTCCTACTCACCATGGATAGATTTAATTAATCCCACATGGACAGGTCTTATTAAAATCAAGATACATTTTGTCACAACTGCTTTCTTGTCTTCCGCCCTGTGGAGGTGACCCCTGATTTAGTCGGCCATGTAATACTAAGCAGCTAGTTACTGTGTCTCTGTTTGTTTCTGATCCTAGGATACTTATGGAAGGAGATGTGAGATAGAGGTGGGAGGTAGAATCATTCCTGTGGGGGTAGAGAATTAGCAGAACTTTCAGAAGGGAGCTATTCCACAAGAAGACAGTAGTGTTGGGACAACTGAGGTACTATTTTTGACATGGAACAGATAATAATTTAAGCTCCCATTTATATAATACTTTAGAGTTTGCAATCCACTTTAGTATTTAGCACCTGGGAGACTCACATTCCAAATTGTACAATGGGTCACCTAGACAAGATGACCACTAGGTCAAGGCAACACATGGACCTTCATTGACTCAAAACCATCACCTTTAAGTCCGAAGTCTCTACCTTTTCTAGATAGATGACATAATTCAAAACAAAGGCATTTAATGAAAGAGCAAAGTAATAAAATGAGTAATAAAGCATTTCTTCCATAAACCAAAATCTCCCACAAATAGATACTTTTTCAGGAGGAATTCTGCACTCACCAAAGGAATATCTGTGGCCAAAGAGCTCATATCTGATGCTGCCTGTGTCTTTTGATAATGTCATTAGCTCATCCTACTATACTCATTCCCCAGTTCTCTCAAAATTTCCACTAGAACAAATGAATATGGCAAATATTCTTTGCAGAGTTGCTGAGGATCTTATGGGGCTATGGCTTAATTCTGTCCTGTTCTTAATCACTGCTGGTCATTGCCAGTTACATTCTACTAAGTAGGAAGCTATGGAGCTTCTCTCTGCTGGCAAATTCTGGCTAGAGTCTTTAGCCTAGGTCCATGATTATGAACCTATGGCACATGTACCAAAGATGGCACTCAGAGATCTCTCTGGGCATGCACACTGTTGCCTGAAAGAGTTAGTTACTAGAAAGGCAGAGGGACTTGGGCAGAGCTGCTCCCTTCCCCTTCTCCACAATGCCTCCCCACCCCTCTGCCTAGCAGGCCAATGGAGTGTTTACTCCCTCCCCTAAGAGGAGTACCTGGGCCACTCCTCTCCCTTTCTCCTTTCTCCCTCCCCTGTATGGGAGATCCACAGCATGGGTGGGTGGGTGGGGAATGGCATGGCATGTGGTCTCTAAAAGGTTTACCATCACTGGCTTAGGTCTGGATTCTGTCATTGCTCTAAAAGAACTTGAAGTCTAGGGCTTTTTCTGCTATGGTACTTTTAGACAAGGTAAAAACCCTAATATAGTTAGACAGAAGAAAGCTCTCAGTGGCTCTTCTCTCATGGGGATATGTCTTTTTTAGAGGATTATCTTCCTGGAATAGGTTTCTTTTCAACAAGTAGATCCCTTGTCTCAAGCGATAAACTCTTTGGAACACAAAGCCAGAATCACCTCAGCTAAACTAACTAGTGTCATCAGATTCAAATCTACTTTTTTTTCCCTTTATTTCCTGGTCATCAAAGCTTTTATCTCTGCCAGAGCTCTTACTCTGACTTAGGATCTAAAAGTCCATGTAACTGTTCAATTTCCAATTCCTTCCAGTCAGAATAAATTTTGATGCTACCCTTCCAGCAATTGTCAGTGACTCTCTGGGTTAAAATCTCCAATTTCTCAACCTATAAACAATTTTGTTCTCCTATGCAAAGGTTCAGGAATAAATTATGTCCAAGTGTCAAGGTTATTATCTTTCCCTTGACTAGAAAAATATCTGGTCTTTCATAAATGCATAATTCACAAATGAGCTACATTGCCTCATTTAATCTACATATTTTACCACTGAGGAAACTGAGACTTAGAAATGTTAAATAACTTGTAAGAATCTGAGAAAAGATCTAAATATAGGTCATCCTGTCTCCAAAAATAGTGTTCTGTTTATTTATAATCACCTCTCAAGGTAATTAATTTTGTTGGGCGACCCTTTACAGTACAGGTTGGCTAGTTACTATGATGACAGACAAAAAGAGTTTCTAATAGTATTTGGAAACTATTGTTTCTTTTCATAAATGCAAACTATTCCATAAACCAAGAGACTAAATTTCCTTTAAGCCATGGTTATTTTATCTTAGTAAGTTTTATATGACAAAGTTTGCAACTTTACAAATATTCTCATTTGTTCCTCACACCAGTCCTGGGAGCTAGGTGGTATTATTAACTTTATTTTATATATAATGAAACATAGAGAAGTTAAATGAGTAAGGGAGCTAGTAAGGGAGGCTGGATTCATGCCCAGGTCTCCCTGACTTCACATCCGGGGTTCTATACACTTCACCATCTAACTGCCAAATAATTTAACAGAACTTTCCAATACATGTTTCATGTATTAGGTATTCACTTCCACTTCATATATCCAATCAGTTGCCAAATCTTGCAGTTCCATCTCACATCCTTTACTCTCCAGTCATATAGCCATCCCCTAGGTTGAGACCATCACCATGCCTTGCTTGGATCATTTCATTTGATACTCTATTAGGGATATCTGCCTCAAGTGTTTCTCCATTTGAAGCTTACCCTTGCACAATGGCCAAAGGGTTTCCTAAACTCCTCAGGCCTTAGTACATCACCTCACTGCTCACTAAGTTCCACTCACTCCCTATTATCTCATAACACCTATTTTGTGAATCCTTTCCTCATCTCCCAGGAGCTAGTGCCCCGACTCCCCAAACTACTTTGTTTAATTCTTTGTGTGTAAGAGGGTGTATGTAACATTTGCATATATACTTTTTATTTGTGCATAGCTTTTGTATATATTCTCAGTGTAGTTATACTTGTAGTCTCTTGACCCCTCCTCATTTTCTCCACTTAGAATATAAAGTCTTAGAGGTCACGGATTATTTCACTTTTGTCTTTGTATTCTCAGTGCTTAGCACATGCCAGGCTCTTGTAAGTGTTGAATAAATGCTCATTGATTTTTGACTCTCCAAACTACTAGAACTCCATCGAAGTTTTGGAGCTAATTGCATTTATTTGAATTTACTCAGACAACAAAGAAGTTTCCAGTCCCCAGCTTGAAATGCGGTGGAGCTGAAAATAAGCCAGGCTTTTTTGGTTGGTCACTGAGTCATTTCAGTCTTGATGTATACTTCATGACCACATTTATAGTTTTCCTTGGAAAAAATGCTGGAGAAGTTTGCTATTTCCTTTTCCAGCTCATTTTACAATGAGAAAACTAAGTCAGACAAGGCTAAGTGACTCACCCAGGTTCACACAGCTAATTGGCCCAATCTGAATTTAGGAAGATGAGTCAAACTAATTTTAGGTCTGGCACTCTTTCTAGTACACCACCTAGCTGACCAGTTAGGCTTTTACTTATGATGAAAAGAGACAGGATATAAAATATTCTGAATTATTAAAAGAAGTAGAGCTGTTGGTATTATTGGGGTTTGTGTTTACCTTGACACTGTCACCAAATGGGTGAGAAAAAGAAAGCCCACTTCATTCCTCTTACACACACACACACACACACACACACACACACACACACACACACTCACACACACAGACAGAGATAGAGAGGAAATTATTCAGCATGAACTCTAAAAATTATGGATCAAGTCTTAGACTCCTTATACCTCTGCTTGCTGATTTTGTTTCAGAAATGACTCTGAGATACTTTTGTACTGGATCATTCCTGAGAGATTTTGGCACTGAAAACATATCTTCTCATTCTAACAATGGAAATTGGGAAGTAGAAATATTTAACTGTGTACTTTATCTTATTACTTTTTTGTATGCTTCATAGGTTGTTTCAATGCCCTTTGATATGTAAAAGTGAAAACTCCTTAGCCTGGCATTTGAAGTCCTCCACAATCTGGCTCCCTCTTACCTGTCCAGATTTTATTTTATAAATTTCCACTTAATTCATAAATTTATTTCATGCATTCTACATTCTAGCCAAACTGACTTATTAGCTATTTCCTGAACTTGACATTCAATCAAAAATCTCTGCCTAGAAAATACTCCCTTCTGTCTTCTATACATTTAGAGTTCACCTCTTAGGCCCTGGGGGAACACAAATGGAATGTTGACATGCTTTGACCCCAAGGCAACCATTTATGACTTGTAGGGGAGCAAGAAGAAATCTGTCGGTTTTCCCATTTTTATATACATACACACATAAAGTCAAATGAATATATACATTTATCAGTCAATTATACTACTTACTAATAATCTTTCTAATGAATGATAGTTGGTGGCAAGACTGAAACTAGTAGGGAAAATAATGATATGAGGTTATCTCTGATTTTAATTTACTCATTTTCATGTCCTCTATTATCACTTGAATTTTAAAATTAGAAGACTGAAAAATGAAAATTTTATATTGGTGGAGATGGCTTCCTTTTCCACTTCGGATTTCTTTCTGTGAGCATAGGTGATTGAACAAAGATCATGGAATATGGACTTTTTAGGAATAGCTCTCATATATTTAGGCATTTCTGAGTCCCGATGCCTCTCTGGGTTTATAGGTCAACTTTCACTTCTGATAAGCTCTATCATGATAGAAAGGTTTTGAGTATGACCCCATCAAGAAGCTGAATCTGCTTTCCAAGGACCAGTATTGATAAATATGAAGAAGCTCATAACTGTAGACTAGATACCTAGAGATGAATTCATCATGGAAACCCATGAAATTTAAAAAACAATACGAAATGGACCTTGAGCCTGTGGTGCCTCCATCTTATGTCTGCAATGACAATATTGGCATGATGGAAACTTTGGGCAGAGGGTTCTGAGAATCACACAGTTTTTAAACCACCTATACACTTAAATTTGGCTAATGGAATTCCAAGTGTAACTAATAAAAAAAAGTTTGTACAACTGGAGAAAGTGAGTCATATCAATCTTGGCATTATAGCTATGAAGGAAACCAAAAGAAGAAAGCTGAAGTTCAGTGAAAGAATGTTTAATTGGTTCTCCCTGGAGAAGCAAATAAAGGTGTGATTTTTCATAGAGTTCAGGGACTGGAGCATAAAGAATGAGAAAGTAGAGCAAAAGAGCCTGATCTTACAAAAGATAGCTTTCCTAAGGTGTGAACTCTGCCTATACATAAGTCCAGAAATGACATCCTTTTGTGAGAGAGGGTGACCCAGTCTGTTCTGGGCTGAAGCTGGTCTATTGATATATATTATTTAAAAATTCAAAATAATTCCTGGAGACAGGCACTAGTAGCTGGAGGTGTCAGTTGTTTTTATATAGGAAGTGATGTTTGAACTGATCTTTGAAGGAAACCAAAGATTGAAGTGGAGGTGAAGAGAGAGCACATTCCAGACATGGGGGGAAAACTGTGCAAAAGTATGGAGATGCGAAACAGAACACTGTCCCTTGCTTTTGCCACAGGATTGGCCCAGTTCCTTTTCTAATTATATCCCATCCTTACATATCTTATGTACCGCTTCTTATGTGTGAGCCATCTTTGGTAGTATATTATATCCCATTTATGCCACAAATATGACTAAATGCCTCTTTACTTTCCATTAGATAACCTGTAATTTTCATTCTTTGGTAAAGGTGGTATTCAGGATTTGTTTTCATATAACAGCATCAAAAAATATTGGCTTTTAAAAAAGATGGGTTTTTGTTCCAAGTAGCTAGAGACCTTTATAAATGCTGAACATCTTCCCTTAGCTATTTTCCTCCTATTCAGTTCTGAGTTCAACTCATTGTCCATGTATAGTGTCTGTTGTATGTATATATAATATATATGTATATATTTGTGTTTATGTGCAGATACGTGTATATATATGTATTTGTCTATAGATATATTTATGTGTGTGCTTATGTATATATTCATATATATATATACATATACATATACATATACATAACACATTAGGTTCAATGGATTGTTCATTTGGCTGCATATCATAGTCTGGTCAATAGGATTTCTCACTTAGTTTTTCCTGTGTAGGTGCTTAAGCCAAACTCTTTTGAGTGTATGTAGCTCTTACTTAGGAGGTTCTTTGATCTTCCAAGACTTTTTGCAAGAACATTTGTAGCCACGGATTGACTATGGACCATTCTTTCTTCATTTGGTTTCTGTGCTCCGTCTGTTTTTTTCAATGGCATCCTCCAAAATACCATGTAAGAGAATACTTGTTTTATATTTCAAAACTGAGTCAGAGATTGAACAAATGCATCTTTCTTAACATTAATATTCTCCTGCCAATGCCATATATATGTGATTCATGGAAAATCACAGTCTCCAAAGCCTCAAATTATTTATAATCAGAAAGGTAATGGAAAGATTCCAGTGGTCATAAAAATAGGTTACACCACATTGCCAAAGGAGACTTGTCGAAGAAGAGGCATAGAAGAGAAAAATCAGGAAAAGAAGTTGGAAAAAAGTGTGATGCTCATATTCTGAGAATAAGGGTGCTGGATAGGCAATCTGAGCATTATGTTACTATCCAAAGAGCAGTAAAGGATTTATATAAAATTGGAAAATGTATGCAAAGCTTTAAAATGCTTTATAAATATTACTAGCATAGAGAAAATCCTTGAGTATGTATGTATGGTATATGAAAGGATACGGGCAAGAATTGTATAGGATAAGAAGATGTGGAGGGGTTTCCATATGCACTGTTAGTTGTGCCCATATGAGTGAGATCACCAAAGATTATGAAGACAAGGTGTCTCTTATTGTGCCTATCTCCCATTCATCTGTATTCTGGCTTTCCTAGCCTTAATTTTACAGAATGACTAAAAACCAAGCAAGTTTTTAAGGTGATAAAATAAAATGCATAGAATTACAAAGGAAACCAATTATATAGAAAAGCAAATATCAACTTAAAAAATCAGATTCATAGACCTAAGACTGAAAATCCCTAAAATTGAAGTACTACCTTAAGTTTTCTCCATTCCCTTGTGCATGGGACCCACATGAATAGACTAATATCCAATGCTCTTTGTTTAGAAAAATTGCTAATGCCCAAAAGAACAAAATTAATTTATTTTCTTTCAAAATTCTTTGGACTTGTAATTCATTTTTAAATCTGTTATGATTAAGCAATATGAATAAAGATTCAATTCAGAAATGAAACAGGGCAGAGCCTCTAACTTGTGAAGTGTCTTCTTAGTTAGGAAAATACATTCCACAACTCTGCTTTCCTCTGTTAAAAAGATCTTTTCAGCACCATTATAAGCACCAACAAATATTTTTTATTTAGTCATTCCTATGGGGAGGTGCTGACCATTTAAAATCCCTTAGCCTATTTAAAAGAGATTTAAACTCCAAGTGGTTTTCAAGGATGGTGAAGGGAAAATACTTTAGTTACACAAGAAGTTCACAGGAAAGCATGATATATGGAGCTTCCCCTATTTATCTGCAGAGATTGGCATCAGATGTTCTTCATTCTGTCCCCACTATGCTGAAAATAAAAAGAGCACACAAAACCCATGAGCCTTAATCCAATTTTGCTTTCTTGGACTTGTTCCTCTTTTCTTTGCCTCTTCCTTAAATGCAAAATTAATTGATCAAATCTATGTAAAGAATGGGAATTGTCCTTCAAATTCTTGATTCTGCATGGAAATCAAGTCTTTGTGTCACAGTTAAATAATTTAAAATTTAAAAAAATTTGGCACATGACGCCCAAATATATGGTTCAAAGGTGAAAAATAAATCATCTGGTTCTTTCCAGAAAATCAAGTTTCAGTGACTCATAAATAAAATATTAAAGCAAAATTGCAGGCACCGAAATTTATCATTATGCGGTTTGGCTATTCTCCACTTCCATCTTCAAATAGCACCATTTTGGAGTCTGCTTACCAAGTGCATTTCCTAACCTCCACACTCAAACATGGAATATGACAAAGACAAAATAACCTTTTTGGTTGTAGGTAATTAACTGAAGAAAGCTGGAGATTTAATTTATAGAATCATAGATTTAGAGCTTAGAAGTTACCTCAGACACCATCTAGTCCAATAGACTTATTTTATGGGAAGATGAAGTAAACTGTCAACATGATAAGCATCAAATGTGAAATTTCAACCCAGGATGTCAATTTCCAAAGTCATTGCTTCTGCTAGACCAATGGCTGAGCCGTCAAATTAGGATTTGTCTTCCTAAATGACCCTGAATCCTTACCTTGAAGAGAGATCCCATTCGAGAGAGCCCACACATTACAGAACTTAAGGTCAGTTTGTATCACAGCTTTCTGGCCGATTAGCAGCACTACGGCTTATAGTATCATTCAGATGTTGATATTTCATCTTTAGGGATCACTTTCCTCCCTCACCGTCTGCTGCTGATTGCCCATTATTTTTAGAAGTACTGTTTGAGAGGGTCATGAAAAATTGAGAAAAACCGTGAAGAATGTGGAAATGAGAATTCAGACATAGGCAGTGCAGCAGACATGGAAATCTTTATAGGAGTAAATGAAGGCAACCCTCCCCCAGCCCACCCCCATCAGAGAAGCTTCCCCAATCCTTTATCAAAAGGCAGTAATACATAGCATAGTTCAGTAGGATCTAAAGTTGGGCCAACTTGTAATAAAATTCTTTCTCTGACATCTGCTAGGTATGGGATCATACACAAGTCATTTAGCCATTCCATTTCATCATTTGTATAATAAAAATGATTACAAAACTTCAGAATCTATCTATAGCTAGTTGGTGAAGTGGTAAAGAGCCAGGTCTCAAGTTAGGAAGACCTGAGTTCAAATCCCATCTCAGATACTTATTAGCTGTGTGACCCTAGACAAGTCACTTAAACTCTGCCTTAGTTTCCTCAGTTGTAAAGCAGGGATAATAATAGCTCCTATCTCCAAGAGTAGTTGGGTAGATCAAATGAGATAATAATTGTAAAGCATCAAGCAAAGTACATGGCACATAGAAAATGCTAAGAAGTTTTATGAAACAGAATATAATATATATTTAAAAACCCTTACCTTCTGTCTTAGAATCAATACTGTGTATAGATTCCATGGCAGAAGAATAGTTAGGGCTAGGTAATGGGGGTTAAGTGACTTGCCCAAGGGTCATACAACTAGAAAGTGCCTGAGGCCACACTTGAACCCAGGAATCCCTTCTCTAGGCCTGGCTCTCAGTCCACTGAGCCACTTGACTGCCCCTAAGCAATGCGTAATAGTATCAGTTCATCTTCAATGATCTTTTTTAGAGATTCTACTATGCCATGGAGATATTCTCTGTTGTGTTCCAAACTGCCCATACTATCGTTTATCCTATTAATTTCCTCTTTGAGAACCTTTCATTCTGTCCAAATTTCTACCCTTAGTTCCTCTTTTAATTTTTCCTTTCCTCTATTGAGTTATTCCAGAGTTTCTAAATATTGCTTCATGATTTTTGAATTAACTGGAGAATACCATTTTGCTCTATTTTTCATTAGAAGTTTTTGTATTACTTTCCATTACAGGATATTATTTTTTCATTGCGTTGTGACTCTTTTTGGTCTCTCTGCTCATATGTCTTTTCTTTCTGAATATTCCTTCTGTTTTTTCTTCTTAGGAGTCTAATTTACCCATTAGCTTTCTCTCCTGACTTTTTTGTATTCTGCCTATGGTCTTCATCTTCCCTTATGATCAGTTAATATTTTGCCAAGCATCTGCAATGCTTGGCCCCAGCAGCAAGCAAAACCTGAAGATTAACCATTTTGGCCACAGGTTTTTTAAGGGATATTTTTAGGGGACAGGTAATCTGCCTATCTTTTAATTCAATTCACAAATATATTCAGTGCCAACTATATACTACACAGTAGATAAAATATATTTAAGTATGTAAAATTCCTGGCCCCATATAGCTTAAAATCTAGTAAGAAAAATATGACACATGCAAAATAATTATTACATGGATTTGGAACTCAAAGAGATCTTAGAGTTTAGTTGAAGCCTTATTATACTTTGCTGATGAAGAAACTGAGGTCCATTAAAGTGAAGTGACCTAACCAACATCACATACGTTTATTTTGATAGAAATCAAGGATAATAAGTGAAGGAACCAAGATTTAAAGTCAGGCAACTCTCCCTCTAAATTCACCAGTCTTTTCATTGTACCATGTTGCCTTCCATGAATTTTGTTTTCTATTTTGATTTATTTTGTTAAATGTTTCCTAATTACATTATAACATAATTTAGGCTATGCTTGAGAATGTTGAGGGTCACAAACAATATTCAGATGGCATGTTTGACATCTCTATGTTAGAATATTGCATTAAATCTAATAAAATAAAATTTAATAGCTCTAAATGTAAAGTCTTGAACTCAGGTACAAAAAATTCTACTTCAAATATCTAATATGGCAGAGGTAATTTTTCCTTCTAAAATTAAAAAAAAAACATTAAGCAGCAAAAAAAAAATTGGGGGCTATTCTGCCAAATATCTAGGGATAAATGGATTGCAAGCTTATCATCATCAGCAATGTGATGTAATAGCCAAAAAAGCTAACTCAGTTTTGGGTCACATTTAGAAAAGATGGTCTCACTAATTACTCCACCCTCACAGAATCTCATCTAGAGTACTATACTCAGTTCTGAGCTTTGAGGTTTAAGAACATTATGATGTAGAAAGTGATCAGAGGAGGCTAATCAAGATGGCCAAGGACCTTGAACCCACAATAATGAAGATCATTTGCTGAAGTGAATCAGTTGCTGATGGAAAAGACTTTAGAGCTAGTAATGTTTATTTTGCCTCCCTTTGATCCACAAAACAACACCCTCATGCTATATGTGGGAGACATTGCTATACATACATACAATCAGTTTTTACTCTTTTTACTAAAGTGACTCTAAGAGTTAAGCTATCTACACATATACCCAGTCATGACTAAATGGGCAATCTATAACAAATTCATTTAACGATTATAACCATTAGAGATCAAATAATTCAACCAAAACCCCAAAACTAAGGATGGGATAATTGTAGTTTTTTGCTTTATGAAATATTGTCCCATCTATTTTCCTCATTCATCTCTATGAGGCAGGGTGGGGTAGATTTTATTACCTATTTTTACCCAGTAGAATCAAAGCTCTTTGAGGCCAGAGATTGTTTTCCTTGTTTTTTCATTATATCCCAATGCCTATGGGAAATAAGTCATATATCTTGGGTCGAACTGAAATAAATATTTTCCTCATTTTACAGATGAGGATCCTGAGTCTCAGACAGCTTAAGTGATTTGTTTGGTAATAAAGGTAGGGGATGAACCTCACATCTCCTAGTCTAACTGCACAAGTCACTACCTTTCCTTTCTCTTTTCTTTTCCTTTTTTTAAAAACCCATACCTTCTGATTTAGGATCAATACCGTGTATTGGTTCCAAGATGGAAGACTGGTAAAGGCTAGGCAATGGAGGTTAGGTGACTGTCCCAGAATCACACAGCTAGGAAGTGTCTGAGGCCAAATTTGAACCCAGGACCTCCCATCTCTAAGCCTGGCTCTCAATCCATTGAGCCACCCAGCTGCCCCCATCACTTTCCTTTTTCTTTTCTTTTCTTTTCTTCTTTTTTTAAGTAGAGCTTGAAAGGGGAATTCTGAAACTGTGCATTTGGTTGAAACCTTGTACTGAAGATTTGCATATCTTCCTGGCAGATGAAGGTTGCAAAAACACCAGACAAGATGCTCAACATCACTTGGGTATCTATGCCCAGGCTGAGATTCGGCTTGGTTATTTGATGATATTCAGTAGTTCCTCCAAGAGATGGATGATCACACAGGTTTTCCAGAACTTGTCATTAGTCCTTTATCTGAAAAAAGCAAGCAGTTCTTAACCTGGAAAATATGTGTCATTTCTTTAAAAAAAAAAAAAAAGGTGGGGGAAGGGAGGCAGGAGAATGGTGGCAGTGGAGAGGAATGGAAATGGATTAAATAAATGGGTCCAGAGCATGCTTTTCTTCCTTTTTGTTTCAGCTTATTGATTGGACGATTCTGCCCCCACCTCAAGACTAATCAGTTTGTCAGTGAATGGACAGAATAAAATAATTTCAAGCAAGTTCTTCCAATGGCCTGTCATTAATTTGCCTATTGCTGGCACTTGTTCATTCGGATCAAGATGTGTTTAGCTTTCCCTAAGTATTAGCTGAGGTGTACTCTGGGGATTTGCTGAGGCTGATTGGCAAGGGGGGGGATGTAAGCCTAAGGGAGCATTAGTGGGGAGAATGGTGTTGGGGGAGGCTGAAGGAGGAGGAGGAGGGAAGAGCTGGTAAGGGCTAATGAAAGCTCTATGTTTGTTCATCTTTACAGAGTCACTTATTACCACTAATTGGGAGGGACAGTTCAAACAAGCACAGAAGAGCATTTGTCACATGAGCCTGACATGGTTTTAAAGAGGCAGTCAGGACGGCTGCACTGGTTGGTCCCAGCCCCCTGAACTCCTGCTGTATGCTGGCTGGAAGCCTAGCATACACATCCTCCTCAGAGTGGAGGCTTTGTCAGGGAGCCCTATTAGAAGTCAGCAGTCTTAAGAAATCTGAGCAATACAAGTCATTTCAGGGAGCTATAGACAGACATGCAGCTGTCTGGGACACTTAGAAAGTCAACAGCTGACGGAAGGGGTGGACTTTGGGCTTGGCTCTAAATGGATTGGAAGGATGTGATCGGAATTAATTTGTGGCACATAGTTTAAGGTTGTTTTCATTAAAGGGCTCAATTGATTTTCAAAAAACATTCAGTTGTATGAGCATTAAAATATTAATAACCTGACATAGATCATATGGGGTTTTGCCACTTCATCTTCTGATTATTTCAAATGTAAGAACACATTAATTTCCTCTCCACTCTATTAAGTAGGGTTGAGTGAACACCCCACATCCGCCCACCACTACATCAATATTTCCAAATTATTTGGCTGACATTCATTCCAAAAGAGTGCTTTCTATTTTACTGCCCTGCGTCTTGCCCTATATAACCCCAACTAGTGCATTGTTTTTGTGCCCAGACATAAGCTAACCAGTCAGTTTGGGACTCTGCTTTAGTTGTCATTCCTATGCTCTAGCTTTTTCTTTTTTCAGAGAAAAGGTCTCTTTCTACCTGGTGCCGAATTGTGATAGAGATTTATACCACTCCTTAACCCAAAAAGCATGCTAATTTAAATTACTCGATTTATCTTTTGATGGGGGAAGTATGAATCACAAAAGTCAAATTATGACCCCTTGCTAGAGAAGTATAAAAGTGAATGGCAGATTCCACATACTTTCAATTAAGAAAAGATCAAACAAAATGAGATTTGAATATATCATCTCTGCACTTATCTGTTAACATTATAATTCCCATAAATCAGGATAAAAGCATTTCTTTAAATACACTGACGGACACTGTGTTTGAATGACGGGGATAGAAATGGAGACTCCAATCCAGTAATCTACAGCTCCTTCAGAGTTATATGCTGAGTTACGTCCATGACATGTCCTGTCCAGAGAGCTTATGGACGACAGAAATTAGAAAGAAAGGCCAATGAGTTGGCTGATGTTCACCCTGCTCTGAGTTAGCTGTTATCTGCTTTTCATAATTTTCACTTCATTTTGCAAATAAACCAAATGGAAAATTATTGTGGTTGGGGGTTCCTTGGGGAAAAAATGTCATTCTTGTGCTGAACACTGAAAATTGTATTTCCTACTTATGATACAGGCAGATGAGGTGCATCTCTGGGTATGCTTTGGAAATGTTTTTGAGATGGGTGTCAGACTTGTGATCAGTGAAAAGAGTAGGCATAAGGAAGGACTATCAATTTGTGAAGTTTCTATAAATCTCTCCCCACAAATCTTTCTCTATGAGTGATTATGTGTTTCCATTTTAAATTGCCATAAAGATGAACTTAACCAAGATATTGGTGAGGCAGCTGTAATTTTTTTGGACAAAGTAAGTCTTAGTCCTTAACAAGAAACTAGATTTGTATTTCCCAGCATGGAAAATGAGAAATGATTTGCTTGGCATAACACTTCATGTTAGGTTTCCTGAATCGTATTAAGAATGAAATTGTTGTTCATTGATACCTTAAGATATAGTCCAATATAGGAAAAACAGTGTCCCCTTCACTTTTGCATGAATGCATTCAGTTATTTTCTTAACATCTGGAAGTCATTTATTTTGTCCTGAGACATCTGCAGGGGTTGTTTATGAATGATGGCTGCAGGGTAACTGGTGAATATGGAAAGACTTTGGGTCTTGTTCTTGCTTAAGCTAGACTTTACCATAGACGGAAACTTCTTAAACAGTTGTCTGTCAAGTAGAGATAGACTCATTAATAATAATAACAATTGATGACATTTGTATAATGATTTTTTATTTTTACACAGCATTTTACCAATATTATCCCAACTGATTTTCACAGTGACCCTATGAGGTCGATGCTATTATTATGTTCATTTTAAAGGTGAGGCACCTGAGCTTCAGAGAGATTTAAGTGACTTGTTCATGGCTCCATTGCTAATAAGTGAAGGCAACACCATTATTTCAACTCATCTCTTCTGAATCTAAACCAGTATTCTTTCCACTGTCATACGTCCTAATCTAGGAAGAGATCAAGCAAACCACTTAGTATATCATCTAAGTGAATTTGAATTTTTTTTGCCAAAGCAAATCTTAAATCATAAAAGTTTAAGGAAAAAATTCTCTTTGAAAAAAAAAACCAATTCAATAACCATTCATTAAACATCTACCTGATATGTCATTACTGCATTGGGACTGGGAATACAAAGATGGAAATGAAATAGTCCCCACCCCAAAAGTAGTTTCCATTTGACTGAAGAGACATGACACACATACAGATGAGTAAATACAAAGCACACACACACACACACACACACACACACACACACACACACACACATATATATATATATATATATATACACAAAGTAAACAAGAAGGGATCAGCTTTCAGATGCAGGCACTTATTACTATTGGTCAATAGGGCATAGAAAAAATTCAGAAGGGGAAAGTATCAACCACTAAGGTGTCCAGGAAAGGTTTCATGTAGTGGTTAACACTTGAGCTCATCTATGAAAGATTTTTAAAATTCTATAAGGCAGAGATGAAGAGAGAAGGCAAACCAGAAATGGTGGGGGGGGGGTGGTGGTGGTGTGGAACAAACCATATAGAGACCTAGAACTGAGAAATGTCTTACTGTATTTTACCAGAGAGTCACTAATGATTCTTAGGTGGAAGAGCGACATAAACAAATGTGTTTTAGGAAGATTTTTTGGCAGGTTTATCGAGAGTTGAAGGAAGTAGAGCATGGAGGTCAGAATTAGGATGCTGTTTACAATGGTACAGGTGGAAATCATTGGAGAATAGCTGAACAAATTATGGTATATGTTGGTGATGGAATACTATTGTGCTAAATAAATGATGAGTAGGATGATTTCAGAAAAAGCTGGAAAGATCTACATGAAATGATGCAAAGTGTAATAAGCAGGGGGCAGCTGGGTAGCTCAGTGGAGTGAGAGTCAGGCCTAGAGACGGGAGGTCCTAGGTTCAAACCTGGCCTCAGCCACTTCCCAGCTGTGTGACCCTGGGCAAGTCACTTGACCCCATTGCCCACCCTTACCAATCTTCCACCTATGAGACAATACACCATAGTACAAGGGTTTAAAAAAAAGTGTAATAAGCAGAACCAGGAGAACATTGTGTACAGTAATAGCAATATTGTAGGATGATCAGCTGTGAAAGACTTAGTTATTGTCAGCAACACAATGATGTGGGACAATTCTGAAGGACTTATGACAAAGAATGCTATCTACCTTTGAGAAAGAACTATTGGAGTCAGATGCAGATCAAAGCATAATATCTTCCACATTCATTTATTTACTGTTTTATTTGGGGGTTTTGATTTTATAATGAGCATTCTCTTACAACAATAACAAATATGGAAAGATGTTTTGCATGATAATACATACAAATAATTTATCATCTCCAAGAGGGGAAGAGAAGGGAGGGAGGGAGACAATTTAGATCTTATAATTTCAGAAACTTTTTGTTGAAAATTGTTATTATGTATAACTGGGAAAATAAAATATCTTTGAATTTTAAAAAGCCTATAAAATTTAAAGTTGAAAAACTATTCTAGTTATGTTGGCTTAATAAAGAGAAACATTTTAGGGTGGTGGTTATGTTAGTGGTAATGAGATGGATACATGTGATTTTGCTTTTAATGTATCTAAAAATAGATAAATTATGAATATATATTCAAATAGGATTTTCACAGCATGATTTCATTGGCTTTTTGCTAATTAGAATGAGTACCCATTAATTAATCATTCAAAATACACTTAATGAGTCTTTCTCAGTGATGATCCTGTGAAAGATAGGTAATTATAAGACATTGCCTCTAGGCTCCAAGAGATTGCAATTGAGGTTTCTTAGTTATTTGAGAGGGTAACAAACTACGGATACAACTTATCAGCTATGCCCATTATCCTCACATCCAGGAAAGATTTTATGCAGGGGTTGATACAGGGAATGCATCTCAGGTTTGCAGGACAGTATTAAGAGACCCAGAACTGAGAGATGCAATGCTGTACCCATCTGAAGGTAAGGAAGGCAAACCTTAGGTGTAGGCTGAGTAGATAGTTGCCTATATAGTGTAAAGTAAGGGATGATAACAAGTTCTCTCAGTTCTCTCCTTCCAGAAACTTATACTCTACTGGGAGAATCAGCATATAGATAAATAAGAAAATACAAGATAATTTGTTTACCCTGTCAGTGATACCAGAAATTTACTCCTTTGGGCTAAACATGAGGTTTCTTAAAATTCAAATATCCTATGTAACACATTAGGATACTAACATCTTAGTAGGAATTAGTTTAACATTGTTTTCATTCTAGAGGACAGAGAAGGGTACTGTGAGAATATTACAGATAGAAGAAGAGATAGATGAGGGTGTTGAATAGGTATGTGTGAAATATGGAAGAAAAACTTTGCCTACTATTGAATTTTACCTAGGACTGGTACAGTAGAGAATTCCTAGAGTAGGGTTATAACTGGGCTAAATTCAATTTAATTTAGTGAGCATTAGAATGCCTTGTAGACTCTTGGGATACAAAAGCAAAAATGAACAAAGTTCTCTCCTTCCAGAAATCAGCATATAGATAAATAAGCAAATATAAGATAATTTGTGGACAAAGACAACATTTAACAATTGGAGAAATCAAGAAAAACATTTCCCATTAAGATGGCTTTGTACATGAGCTAAAAAGACTCTAAAGAGTCTAAGAGACAGAAGTGAGATGGAAGGGGACCTATATCTAAAAATTAATTGAATTAGGTAATGCTGAGTTTGGGGAATAGCAAATGGATGAGTTTGATTGAACTACAGAAAGCATGCAGAAGAATGGTATGAATTGGAAAGGTAGGCCGGAATTAGACTAAAAAGAACTCTAAACACAAAGTTGAGATATTTTCATTGTATCCTAGAAGTTCAAGATTCTAGAGCAGAAGCATGAGATAATCAGAACTTTACTTCAGAGAGATTATTTTGGTAGCTATCAAGGAAGAAAAAAGGAAGGAAGAAAGAAAGGTTAGTTTTATTAAGTAAGAAAGGTTAGTTTTATTAAGTAAGAAAGGTTAGTTTTATTAAGTGCTCATTATGAACCAAACCCTGCAATAAACACTGAGGAAACAAAAACAAGCAAAAAGGCAGTTCCTGTCCTCAAGGAGCTTACATTCTAATTAAGGAAGACAACACAGAAAAGGCAACTCTAAGGACAGTGGAGGATGAAAGTATATGATGCGATGACATAGTTTTGAAATCCAGAAGTCGGTAACATGGCCAGGAGGGGAAGGAAAGTTGACCTGGGCCCCTCTACAAAATGGAGGCTCCCTAGAAAGAACTCATCAATAGGAGAAGGAACATTCAATGCTGAGAAGACTTCAAGGATGTCTAGATCTGTTCCAGGGTGATGGGTCCTCACATGTAAAAGCAAGTTCTGGGAAGTCAGGGTGATTTGTTAGTTTGGGAGCCAGAAAAAGGATTGAGAAGTAAAGTAAGGATGATCTGGGCCAGTCCCCCAAAATGTAGGCTCCAGGAAGAATTCACCAATCAGAAACTAAAGATAAGAGACAACAGAGACAATTAGATGGATGGATAGATAGATAGATAGATGGATAGACAAATAGGCATTTATTGAATATTTACTATGTACAAAGCATTGTGCTGTTGGAAAAGGGAATATGGACACAAACACGAAATATCCTTGCCCTCAAACAAGGAAATGTAAGGAAAAAGCAAAAGTATTTTAGCTGATCCTTGAAGGAGAGAAGATGGGTTTGAGAGATGACAGGGAAATTAAATCAAGATTTGTCTGTGAACAAATTGAAGAGATATGATTGATGTGGGACTATAAGGGGATTGCTACTGACTTGGAGAACAAATAAGAAGAAATGATTATAGACATTTTGACTTTACAGTCATGCCTCAATGATGGAGATGGATTTCACTTGAATTATGAAGCTTACAAAGCCCTAATTTTAAAAGGGCAATAGTCCAAAAGACATCAGACCAAATAGAGTTTTTTTTTAAACCCTTGTACTTCGGTGTATTGTCTCATAGGTGGAAGATTGGTAAGGGTGGGCAATGGGGGTAAAGTGACTTGCCCAGGGTCACACAGCTGGGAAGTGGCTGAGGCTGGGTTTGAACCTAGGACCTCCTGTCTCTAGGCCTGACTCTCACTCCACTGAGCTACCCAGCTGCCCCCCAAATAGAGTTTTAATTATTTTCTTCTTATCTTTAAAAAGTGAGTCACTATTTTTTTGCCTCCCAAGTGAATATGAAAGTTATATTTCCACTATACCATACTTTATTAATGGTGCAATAGTATTATGTCTAAAATACAATTCATATAATTTGGGACACTAAAACACTGCTGGTGGAGGGCAATTTGGAATTATGCCCAAAGGGCTTTAAAATAATGCCTGCCCTTTGATCCAGTCATACCACTCCTGGGTTTGTAACCCAAAGAGATAATAGGGAAAAATATTTGTACAAAAATATTTATAGCTGAGATTTTTATAGTGGCAAAAATTGGAAAATGATAGAGTGTGTAGTATCCAATGATGGTGGAATACTATTGTGCTGAAAGGAATGATGAACTAGAGGATTTCTATGTGAACTGGAAAGACCTCCAAGAAATTGCTGCAAAGTGAAAGGAGGAGAACCAGGAGAACATTGAACACAGAGATTGATAGTGGCACAATCAAATGTAACAGACTTTTCTACCAGCAGCAATGCAATGACCCAGGACAATCCAGAAGAACTTGGGAGAAAGAACACTATCCACATCCAGAGAAAGAACTGTGGAAACAGAAATAAAGAAGAAAAACATATGATCAATCATGTAGGTCAGTGGGGATATGATTAGGGTTTTTGTGTTAAAAGATCACTCTACTGCAAATATGAATAATATAGAAATAGGTTTTGAACAATGATATATGTATAACCCAGTAGAGTTGCTTGTCAACTCCAGGAGGTGGGAGGAAATGGGCAGCGGGGTGGCGGATCATGAATCATGTATCCATGGAAAAATATTCTTAATTAATTAATTAAAAATAAAATAAAATACAATGCATATGCCTTAATTAAAGTATTTTATTGATAAAAATGCTAACCATAATCCGAGCCTTCAGTACATAATCATCTTTTTGCCTGTGGTAGGTTTTGCCTTAATATTGATGACTGATCAGGGTGGTGGTTGCTGAAACTTGGAATAAGTTGTGGCAATTTATTAAAATAAGGTAATGATGAAGTTTGCTACATCAGTTGACTCTTATTTACATTTGAACACTTAGAGGTCATTATAGGATATTAATTGGCCTTTATTTCAATTTTTTTTTGCCTCATAGTATAGTGAGGCATGAGGGGAAGGAGACCAGGAATGACTAGTCAGTGGAACAATCAGAACACACAATATTCAGTTGATTAAGTTTGCCATCTTATATGGGCATGGTTCATGGTGCCCCCAAACAATTACAATAATATCACCAAAAATTACTGATCATGGATCACCATAATAAATATAATAATAATGAAAAAGCTTGAAATATTACAAGAATTACTAAAATGTGACATAGAAACACAATATGTACAAATACTTTTGGAAAATTGGTGCTAATAGACTTATTTGATTCATCGATGCCACAAAATTTTAACTTATAAAAAATGTAATCTTTGCAGATGTAGTGTAATAAAGCACTATAAAACAAGGCATACCTGTATAATTTTGACTGTTGTCACATTATAATTATTATTTCCATTTTGATGGTCCATTTGAGACTGGTAGTGGTATTTTGTTTTTGTTTGTTTAGAAAAGTTCCTACTTCTCTCTTAGAATGGATACTAAGTATTGGCTCCAAGGCAGAAGAATGGTAAGAGCTAGACAAATGGGTTTAAGTGACTTGCCCAAGATCACACACCTAGGAAGTGTCTTAGGAAAGATTTGAACCCAGGTCCTCACATTTACAGGCCTGGCTCTCTATCCATTGAGCCACTATCCATTGAGCTACCCCTGTGCCTTTTTTTCCCCCCATGAAGGGCTACCTTTATAGATAGAAAGAGTTCGATTTTGAAGATCTAGCTTTTTGGAATCTCTCTCCTTTATATTTCTAGAGCCTTTCAAATTCCTCTTCAAAACTGTTTCTAAAAGGCCAGTCACTTAATGACAAGGATATAGTTGGGGGAGTGGAGCTAGCCAACCAGTTGTTTTGGTCTTAATTTCAATTAGCATAGAAAAAAAAGTTTTATTAATGCTTTAAGAAAAATTTTAAATGTTTTCATTCATTTTGCTATCTCATGTATTTTATTTTATTCATTTAAAAACATTCTTCTGAGAAGGAGTACATAGGTTTCATCAGAATGCCAAATTGGTTCATGATGCAAACAAGTTAAGAACCTCTGTCTTAAAAGCAATATGGAAATACTAATGATTCTTTAGCAGAGAAGTGAAATGGCCAGTACTGTTTTTCTAACTTCCAACTCTTCACACATTGTTTATTATAAGGATGTAGTGTTTTTCTTCTGTATTACTGTAATTGACCTGAAGGCCAAGATGAGACCTTCATTTTTCCCCAAGTGTTCTTTTTATTCATTTTCAAAATTCTAATTTATTTTTTTTAGCATTTTTTTCTTTTTAAATTTTGAGTCCCAGATTTACTCCCTCACTCTTATCCCTTCTCCAAGCACAGAGAAGGTAAACAATATATTAATTACATGTGTAAAATTTTGCAAAACATATTTCCATATTATACATATCACTAAAAAAAGCAAAAAAATAAAGCAAGAAAATTATACTTCAATTTTCCTGCTGAGTTCATCAGTTTTCTCTCTTGAGGTGAATAGTATTTTTTTCATCATAAGTCCTCTGTATGAGGGACAGCAAGTCACAAGAAAATCCTTTGTATCTAGCAGAAAATGGCTTAACTCAAAGCCTTCAGGAGTTCTCAATCCAGCTGCTTCTTAAGCTTAATGGTTCCTTAATCTCTTCTGGGTGTCATGAATGAAATCTCTAGCCATTGGACAAAGACTATGTATTCTTCATTTATGTAGTGTCTGAAAGTTCCATCCAACAATCATTTTTTCAATCCATGCCATGAGGAAGGCATTTTGCTATATGTAGGATGATTGTCTAGTTCTAATCAAAGTCAATGTGAAAAATCAATCTGCTTAACTTTATTGAATTGCTTATGATTACTCTCTCATGTTTACCTTTTTATGTTTTTCTTTAGTCTTGTGTTTAAATGCCAAATTTTCTACTCAACTCTGTTCTTTTCATCAGGAATGCTTATAAATCCTTTATTTTATTAAATATACCTTTTTTCCTCTGAAGGATTAGATTCAGTTTTGATGGATAGGTTATTCTTGATTGTAATCCTAGCACCTTTGCCTTCCAGAATATTATATTTCAAGCCCTCTGCCCATTTAAATGTGGAAGCTGCTAAATTTTGTGTGACCCTAATTATAGTTACATGATTTTTAAATTTTTTTCTCTCTGACTGCTTATAATATTTTCTCCTTGATGCAGGAGATCTGGAATTGGCTGCAATATTCCTGGGAATTTTCATTTTGGGATCTTCTTCAGGAAGTGATGGGTGGATCCTTCCAATTTCCATTTTACCTTCCAGTTCTAGATGATCAGGACAATTTTCCTTGATAATTTATTGAAATATAATTTCTAGGCTCTTTAAAAAAATTGTGGCTTTTAGGCATTCTGATAATTCTTAAATTATCTCTCCTCAATTTGCTTTTCATATTAGTTGCTATTTTGATGAAATATTTCATATTTTCTTCTATTTTTTCATTTTTTTGATATTGTTTTATTACTTCTTGAAGTCTCATGAAGTAATCTATTTCCACTTGCCTAATTCTAATTTGTAACTGGTTATTTTCTTTGTTGAATTTTTTGCACCTCTTTTTCCATTTGGCCAATTCTACTTTTTAATGAGTTCTTTTCTTCAGTGAATTTTTGCATCTCCTTTTCAATTTGGTCTATTCTGCTTTTAAAAGAGTTCTTTTCTTCAGTAAATTTTTGTGTCTCTTGTACCATTCGGTCAATTCTGTTTCTTACGATATTATTTTCTTTAGTATTTTTAGTGCCTCTTTTACTAAGCTGTTAATTCTTTTCCTATTTTTCTTGCATGACTATCATTTCTTTTCCCAAATTTTCACCTTCCATTCTTACCTCTTTCTTAAACTCTTCTGGGAATTGTTTCCTTCTAAATTTATGCCTAGGTCTTCCCTGTCAATAGATTTTTATGGTTAAGTTCTTTTTTCATTGTTTACTCATTTTTTCCAGCTGATTTCCTCACTTTGAACTTTATGTTAAAGTTGGACTCTGTTCACCTAGAGGTGGGTAGACCTTTTGTCAAGCATCAAGTTTTTCATGCTGCTATTTTCAAAAATAATTTTGGGAGTCTGCAAGTTATTGGTGGCTCTAAAGTAGAATGATCCTGTCAGAGGAATGATCATTGATCTCCTGATCTGTGCTATGGTCTTCACCCAGGGAGGCCCTACCTCCCCTCAAGCTGCAATTACTAGTATTCCTCTTGACCCTGGAAATGTGACCAGTGATCCTGCTCCCTTGTGACAGACCACAAGTGCTTCTCTCTACCCTGGAAAAGCAACCCAGAACTATTGTGGGTAATAATGTTGCTATTGAGTACCAGTTGCGTCCAGGGCCAGCAAAGGGTCTCCTATAATCTCCTCCTTACCATCTTTGGGCTGAGAGGTCCTAAAGCTTCTCTCTTGCTATACCTGCCATTTCCAAGGCCCACTGTTGGTGCTTCTATAGCAGACCCATGCCTATTCCATCTCCTCCTAAGTTGTCTTAGGCTAGAAAAATGTCTTTCTTTTACCTTTTGTTGGCTCATCTGCTCCAAAATTTTATTTGAGACATTATTTTAAAGTTTTTTTGAGAGGACTATTGAGAGAGTTCAGCTAGGTTCCAATCTGTATTCAGTTTTTATGCTTTTTAAAAAAAAATCACTGTTCAATTACTTCCCAATAATCCCATAGAACCTTTCTTTGTTATAAATCAAAACAAACCAACATTTTGACCATGTCTAATAATGTAGGTAGCATTCTGTATTGGTAGTATACCACCTCCCTATCAAGAGAAATGAAGAATGTCCCATCATTCCTTTTGAATAAAGATTGGTCATACATTAATCTGAATTCTGTTATCTTTTAGTCATTAAATTCAACTCCCTGCTAAGCTTTTGGTTCTAAGGCCCAATTTTATAGGAATCATGAAATAGACTATTACTTTGTTGAGAGATATTAATGAGATGACCACAGAGGAAAAAAAAGAAAATCTATATGAACTGCTAAAGTGAAACAGAGATAAGAAAATAATAAACACAACAACTATTACGACGTAAATGGAAAACAACCACAGACATACACAATCAAACACAAATGTTGAAACAAAATCAAGAACAAAGATTGCTTTTAGGAAAAGAGATGAGAGGATGCTTCTCACTCACCTTTGTGGAGGTGAGAGGTCCACAGGTGCTGACACATTGCATATGTTTTCAGACTTTTTCAACATATAATCAATTGTACTGATATTTTTCCTCTTTTTCTTTTGTCTTAAAATACTATTTGTTTTTATGGTATTCCTCTTTGAGTCAGCAAGTGAGAAGAATACCGGAGAAACTATGATGATATTAGTAAAATATCAATACAAATGTTCAAACAAAAAGTGTATTGGAAAGGACAATAGTCTTAGACTTCAGAGTACCAGTGCTGACCCTTACTGTTAGACTTTTGGTAAATCATTGGCATTTCCTCAGCCTTATCTCCTTTATTGAGGAAAATACTCCTCAATTCTGAAAAGTGCTATGTAAATGAAAACTGTTGCTGTTATAAGACAACTCTTATTTGAGGCTTATAGAAGAAGCAATTTCCCTTTGACTGGGGTCTGCTCATCTTTTGTGGTATAATTCTCTTGTCGTTTCATGTTTTGTCTTTTCTAAATTATTTTCATTTTGCTATTATATAGTTACTTTCCTAAAAAGTCAGGTGGGATAAAATAGGATCATAGATTGAGAGCTGAAAGAGACCTCGGAAGTCAACTAAATTAGAAGTCATCTAAATTATTGTGGCTTCTGGATGGTGCAGTGGTTAGAGTGTTGAATATGGAATCAGGAAGACCTGAGTTAAAATTCTACCTTTGCCCTTTACTAGCTGTATGACTTTGGGCAAGTCATACAACTGACTTACTCTCAGCCTTGTTGCCTCAGTCTTTAAAACAAGGATAATTATAGCATTTTCCATTTTCCTCCCAGGGCTATTCTGTACATTAAATGTTATATAAATATAAGCTCTTACTTTTGTTATTCTTTCAATATTGCTTCCCATTCCCCCCCCCCCCCCATAACCTATCTTCATGGAACAGGAGGAATAATATTTTGTTAGCCTGAATCTCTGCTGATAACCATGGGGAACCAAATAGTATAGTCTATGGTGTAGAAGAATGCTAGTACAAGCCTTCTTTCTGTTGATTATTTCCAATTTATCACATGTATATATATTTTGTAGTTGTTGTTGAATTTATTTATTTATTTTATTTAAATCTTGAACATTTTCCCGTAGTTACATATTTCATGTTCTTTCCCTCTCCTCCAAACCTCCCTAACCCCCCTTAGGCGATGCACAATTCCAATGGGCTTTACATGTATCACTGATTAAGACCTAATTCCATATTATTGATAGTTGGACTAGAATTATCATTTAGTGTCTACATTCCCAATAATATTCCCATCAGGCCATGTATCACATGTATATTTTGTCTTTTTTTTGTACATAGTTTTCTTCATGTTTTCTCCTTCATTAGACTATGAGCTCTTTAAAAGCAGAGACTATATTGCCTTTCTTTATATGCCCAGCACTTAGCACAGTGCCTGGCATATGATAACTGTTTAATACATGTTAGTTGATTGATTGGTTGAGAATATGAAAGGATAATGAGCCAGGAGATCAGGTTGCAGGCTTGACTCCCTGAGATCTTGCTGACCATTCACACTGACTGAGAAAGTTGCTCAGTCTCCTTCAACATCAATCTTTCAGGCTATAAAATGGAACTAATCATATTTTCCTTAGCCTAGTTTATAGAAACAAAGTGATTCATGTTAAATTAATTTAAATTCTCTGGGAAAATGGTACACTCCTCCAACTGCAAGGAGTTGTGGCTTTTCAATCCCCTTTTTTATGGGTTGTCTTCCTTCATTAGAAGATAAGTTTCTTAAGGGGAGAGACTTTATGATTTGCTTGTATTTGTATCTTCACCATTTAACACAGCATTAAGCAAATAATAGCATACTTTTTGAAAGTTTGTTGAAAAAGCTTATGAAAATGATTCACTGCAAGAAATGTCCTTTTGAATGTCCCTTATTCTGGTTCCCTGTCACCTGGAACATGCGGCCTTTAAAGTCTCATAGTTTTAGAAAGATAAATATAAATATGCATAGCACTTTCCTCTCTTTACCCTATTGTAGAAGACGAAGAATTTAGAGTCAGAAGGACCATAGATCCAAATAGAATGTAAGCTCTCTGAGGGGAGGATCAGTTTTTCATTTTTATCCTTCCCCTTCTCCCCAGTACATATCAGAGTGTTTTGTGCTTAGGAAGCATTTAACACATATTTATTACTTTCAATCCCTTCATGTTACAGTTGAGGAAAATCAAGGCCCAGAGAGTCTAAATGCCTTGCCCAACATCATACTGGTAAAAAATTGAAGTGGCAGGATTTGAAAGCATATGTCCTAACTCCAAATCCAGTGTTTGTCCCACTACAAGGCACCTTGAATTTACAATGGCAGCAAATCCTAAAGGTTTTGTTTTAGACACTGACTAAACTTACATGAGTTTAGAATTTCTAATGCAACTGTAAATCAGAGATGTCTGAAGTAGGCAGCTGCTTTTATCATTCACAATCAGAGTCTCTAGATGTACTAGCTCTTTCTTGGTGCAAAAATGAGGAGTGGCATGCATCTTAATGGAACTTCTCCATTAAAAGATTTTGGAAATAATATATGAAATTAATGATTTGCAAGAATAGTTTTAAACACTTGAAAACACGGCTAACCTATAGACCTTCCATGTACCACAAAGAAATTCATTTTCTGGCTAAAAATGGATCCCAAAATTGGTTTTGATTTTTGTTTAAAATTCAAATGTCTGATGTTCCCAAATTGAACAAATGATATTTAAAAAAAATATATCAGCCTCCAACATCTGCAGATTATGATTTGCATTTTGAAATTGGCTGCTCGAATTGAACAAGGATGAACACTGTCAGTCTTCTTTCATTCACTCGGTTTATTTAATGAAATGCTAGAGGTCAACCCTTTGTCCTTAAATTAGTTACTCTAAAAATCTTTTTGTACTTTTCAGCTTGTTATGATGTCTTCCAAGCAGAAGAAAAGGTTGCCATTAATTATGTCTTTGTTGAATATGGATATCTATTCATAGTTAGTTGAACAGTTTCAAACAAAATTAGCATTAAGCAACTCTCAGGCCAGCTTTAGGTTGGTTATCAAGAATTTTTTTTTTTTTTTTAGCTAAGAGAATGCTCTTCGGCAAGTGTGCATTATCTAATATATTCAGCTTTCAGTTGCTAATTTTTTTTCCAGATGAAGATGGGCTTAATTGAGGTTGTGCTTTTAAGTTTGTAGAGCTCTTCAGCATCTCATACAAAAGCATCTAGAGGCCTTTCATTTGTCTTGAGTATGTTTTAGATGTACAAATATTATTTACTTTAAACTCCAAATCAAAAGGTGCACTATAACTGTTTTAAATGAAACATTATTCAGGACTGAAACATATATATAAATTCAAAGCAGGACTTTCTTTTTCATTATCTCCTAATTTATTGTGAAGGGAGTTCTGCTAACAAATTTTAGGAAAAATATTGTAGGAATAGTTTAACAGCTCATCTCAAACTAGCACTTAATAAAGGAATTCATTCTCAGGCCTTTGAAAGGCAAGACTCATATACCTACCTTACAGCTGAGCTAGGAAGACAGTTTCATGTTTTAGCCTCAGCTAAATGTCTTCGTGAGTAAAGCAAGGTAAGATGTATCACCTCATTCCTTAGGATGCTGGAAATATAATAAAGCAGTGAAATTCATCAGCAAAATGGATATGGTGTTTTTATATGTAGGAGTGTTCACGATGGAGGTTGTTACGGCTTCACTGTTTCCTGGAAACCTAGGATATTTAAGTTTGGGTTCATATCTAACTATTTAGTCTCTGACATTGAGGGGTTCCTTCAGATTCACAAGCATATTGGTGTAAAGAACTTGGGCCTGGAGGTATGGCAGGGTGGGGAAGAAAGCCTCTTTGTGCTTATTACAGTTAATACATTTGGAATTACAGTAGAGAGGATGAAAGTACCAAGTATAGACTATTTTTTTTTAAAAGAAAAACACACGGCTTAGAGTAACAAATCAATCAGATAGGAAAAAATGCAGAGCAAAAGAGAAGGAGTCCTTATTTGTAAAAATACAAAAGAGATGATTATTCTCTTTTCCCATCAAGGATTTGTTTTATTTTATTTATCTTATAATTTTGAAAATCTTTTGTCCTGATTCTCTTTTCTTTCTTTCCCCCTTTCCATTCCTTTTCCAGTATGCTGAGACAGAGTCCCCTGTTGTTCAGCATTCCCAGGGATGAGGCTATAACCTTGTAGTGCTTTTAGGAGTAATGTACATTTTGCTTTTTAAATGGGAGCTCATAATAACATTGTAAAGTAAGGATTCTAGGTCTCTTTGACTATCATGGTATCTCCTTGAGCAAAACCTCTGAGAAACAGGAAAGAGGCAACTCTTTGGAATGAAGAAATTTTTTAGCTGCCTATAATTATTTATTAAAATAGATTAAAGGGATCGGGAGAAAAATCACCAGGGTCTGGGTTAGGAATAGCATAGATACAGTACCTAGATTTTGAAGGGGGAGGGGAGAGATTAACATCATGGCCAAGAAAATGTTAGCTACACATGTTCTGGAAAGCTGGCATTTACATTGTTTCCATGTAAATATAAAAATACATAATATCTGCATGAATATGAACATATATTATACACATTTGTTGCATTTAACAGTGAATCCTGCTAATGAAAATGCAGGCAACACAGGCGATTTATAAATAGGATGAAATAAAATGAACGATGTATTTTGTGTGTGTGTGTGTGTGTGTGTGTGTGTGTGTGTGTGTGTGTGTGTGTAAGGGGGGGCTTTAGTGGGGAAGGGTTGGGATGGAGAGAGAAAGCAGGCAGATTTTGTTTAGATGACTCTAATTCAGCTACTTAAGTCCAAATTGGAAAGGCGATTTCTAACACAATTGCTTCTATGTTTAGTGAAGACGGATCTTACCGCCTCCTTCAGTGGCTTGAAGAATTTTATAAACTTAGCATACCATCGAACCATCTTTGGGGTCAACTTCCCACTTGTGCCTTTAGCTCTTGAGCTCGTACTTTTATGGCGCCTTCCAATATATAGGATTTATCTTCAGTTCTGAGAAGAGCTTTTAAACTTAATCCTGCACTGGAGTACTAATTTGATTCCTCAGCCTTAAAACAGGACTTGTGATTCACTTCCACCAGATGCAATAGATTTGTTTGGTCTGCCCTCTCAATAAATGTAGGTTTTCTGTTGATTTTTTCAGGGGGAGGGGGCAGAATGTGTGTGTGTGTGTGTGTGTGTGTGTGTGTGTGTGTGTGTGTGTGTGGCGGGAAGGATCTCAGCTAACAAAAGTGTAACATTATTAAAGTATTAGAGAGCCTTTCTTTTCCTCAAGTCCAGAAATAAGATTACTCTAAGGACAATAATCACCTTGAAATGATATCTATAATCAATTTCCTTAAAGCATTTTGAAGCCCATTACAGTAAAAATAAAACTACAGTGTCTGAAAATGAGAGATTTTCAGATAAAACAAATTCACTGTAGCCTGATTTCCGGTTTCCTTACTTTGACTTATCACATAATATTTGAGTTATATAATATGCTATAAGAAGTATAAGAAAAATCACTTTTTCTTAGGTGGATTCTGCCACCAAATGTTGCCATGATTATGCTGGGGGTAGGATATCTCTATCCTAAAAAGTGGCTTTAAAATGTTATGCATTTTATTGTTGCATTTGGAAAGGATTTGCAGAAGAAAAGACAGAAAGTGTGCAGGGGGTTCCTCTTCCCCCTCCCCTTTCCCCATCTACCCAGTAAATGTAGAAGCAATGTCTTAGGTATAAAGTATCCTGGAATTCTAGTCCATCGTACAGATATTTCTAAGTTCTGTATTATGACTAATGCATGTAATAATAACAACATGCAAAGGTGGCAGGAGATATTGGTAAATCTGTATTTTTATTTCATAAGCTCTAAAGATTCTGAAAAGACGTCAAGTTAAAAACGCTAAAATTTTAGCAATTACTGACCGTTTCTAAATTTGCTCTAAAGTCTCTCTGTCTCTGTCTCTGTCTCTGTCTCTGTCTCTGTTTCTCTGTCCATCTCTAAAGGAATGTTCTGCGTTTGTGAGTGGCCTTGGTTTTTCTGGAACATATATCATCCCCGTCGCTCTACAGCATTATTAGGGAAAATATGTTTATGGGTGAATAGAAAGGAAAGAGACGCCCCATGTCACAGTTTGGGAAATGGAGAGTACTTATAAAAATATACAGCTGGAAATAGTGTCATTCTCGGGGTTTTTTCCTTTGGCAGCTTATTGCCGTAGGAACAATTTTCATTAACTTTACTAACATCGTACTTCTGTTTATCTGCCTGCTCCCATCTTAACAAAGTAAATCATTGTGGTCCTTCCCGTGTCTCTCCCCACTGTGGCTCTGCTCTTCCCAACCCCAACATTCGTTACACCAGAAATAGGGCGCCATTCTGTAATAAGTATAATGGCATAAATTGAATTTTTTCTCAGAATGATTTAGGGAAGCCCGGAATCCATTTTTTAGTTTGTTGTTTAGACTCAAGCAGGCATAAAATCTCGACCATCTATTTATCATGTAGTTATTTTAATGTAAACATTTGTCCATTTAGATGAAGTGTTTTCATTATTAAGCTAATTTCCACATGTTTCAGATAGACTGATGAGTTCGAAGCCGAGCACTTGCTGATGAGAAACCAAATTCGGTCCCAGCTCAGCCTGCTGTCAGATATGTCTTCATTAGTTTTTGTCATTCACCGATGGCAAATGCTGTCTAAATGAGATGACGATCAGGCCCGCCTTGATAACTTGCCTTATCTCATTAGTTTTCACATCAAAGTTAATCAGCAATGTGAATTGTAATTGCTAGAAGAGACAATGCAATAGATCACTGGGCGCTTTTTTTCTCTATGGCATCTTGAAACATCAGCAGGCTGGTGCGAGTAGATAGGCTCGGAGAGAAAATGATGTGGAAGGCATAATAAGCAAGCTGCTCGGAATTAATGAGCTTACCCAATAAGAAAAGAATAGCCAATCAATGTGAGTTGGGCAAATATAATTTAGAAATAATTGCTTGATTGGTTGCCTATAGTGGACTGATTTGGCCACACACAAGGATTAAGAATTAAGATGTCAAGGCAAAAAATCATTTGGCAACTGGGGGCATGTAATTTTTTTGTTCCCTTTCCTTTATGCCTGAAAGAGATGGGTGTTTGATAGGTTATTCCCCCAGAATGAAAACATGAGATAGACACACACTCTTTCTGTTTCTGTTTCCTTTACAATGCAGCCTCCTTCACTGATACTTCAAGACTGGGTGGCAGAAAGGGATGGATTAAAAACCAAAATGAAGTTTCCCTTAATAGGCATCCGCCCCCCGAGGACACGGAAGTTGTCGGGGACATCCACGAGGTGTTTGTATTTGGAAGGAGTTGCCGGGAAATATTTGGAGGGATGCTTAAGCCACAGCTACAAAATGCGGCAACTGTTTGCTCTGAGCCTGAAGAGTTCTTGCATTCTCCATGCTTCTGAGGCCCCCTTCCCCACAGCTATTCCCCAATTAGTAAAGAAGCCGTTCTCTATTCTTCTATCTAAACTATTGGGAAGGCTCAGCCAGAAGGTAAATTTGCTTTGATCTACATTACACCTAATTGAGTCACCAGCAATGTCTCTATCCCAACATCCAGAAATGTGAAAATGTTAGATTATTTCACTGGGGATTAAACCTAATTTTCGCGTGTTCTGCATTAACCTATTAGGCTGACTCATCTGCATTGCTAATGTGGCTCAGGCAGCTGTCACTGCTAAAGAAAAACATGATCACGCAATCCTTGAATGAATGATTCCAGCTCTGATTAGTGCTAGTGAAGTTAGCTGAGCCCTAGTGATAAGGAAGGAAAATTCCCAGGTTGCCAATAGCTTTGAAAATTATCAGACTGTGGGCAAAAATGTACCTCATGACTCACAGGCTTCAGTCCAAATGCAGAGTTGAGTGACATTATTTAAGACTGTCGAAGGCCATCTATGGAGGCTAACTCAAATTGTCACTTGCATAAATGTTGGTGTTTATTTTAAGGGACTAATATAATGGATGCAGATTTAAATGCTAATATAAACCAGCCAGACACATAAAATTGTGGGGCTTTAACTTTTGCATCTTTTATTAACACATATTACACTGTAATGCTTTTTAGATGAATTGGAGAAATCGGAGGGATGCCTGCCACCCGGCGCAGTTGATAAGGCTGACTTTTTCAAGACTTCAGGGTTTTTCGAAGATGCTCAGATCATGTCTGTACTTTTGTTCATCTTTTGTCAGGTTTCGAGAAGAAAAGAAAACCCGGGGACCGGAGGGAAATTCAGCAGCCATTGGCTAAAACCCTGGTTTTCCGTATTTAATTGCACTGTTCTGTTTGGGTATTCGTGCTCATCCCGGGGCTTTGTTCACATCGAGACAGGCTGTAATCTCAAGCCTTTACTTACTTCTTCCCATCTATCTGATTTAAATAGTGAAAAGGCAACAATAACGCATCCCCTTGAGATGTGAAAATTTGGGGAATGAGTTAGGCTGCCCTGCAGTAGAGCTAGGAGCCAATTTAATCCGATTAGTGCCTTCCAACAATGGACCTTCCTCACCCATTGTGGACAGAAGCCTTTACTTTATTTGTTTCTATTAGCCAAGAAGGAGAGTTATCAGAAAAGTGGAATTTCGTCCCATCAGATTGCCCAGACAATCAACAAAAACAAATTGAGAAAATAGTCTAATGTGTCAATATTTATCTTCTGGCCCTAATTGTCTGCAAAGAGGACTTGTGGAGTGTGCAAAGTTTACAGCATGGGTTTATCTCTTAGCTCTTGATTCTTTCCATTGTAGAGTTATAGTAGCAGCTACTCACATGTAATGATGTTTAAGAAGGGCAATAACAGTTGCAGCATAATGGAAGCATTTTAAAGGGGGAGAAAGCCTGGATTTGCAGACAACTAGACTACATGATTGACATGGTAGAGGGAGCAGAAAAAAAAAAAAGGAAGTTTTAAATTGAAATCCATATATCTTTAAGAGTAATTTGTGACCGGGTCTCAAATGTATGGGAGAAATAGACCAGAAGAATCTTGTTTGTGCATCTCCTTTTAAGCCTGTACCCATCCTTGTTTAGCAACCCTTCTTCTCCCTCCACAGCCTCTCGTTTCTGGAACACTTTCTGTCCCGGTCCTTGGTGATACTTGAGTCAGGTGATGGAAAGAATCATCAACAGAAGCTTCCATCATTTTCGAGGTGTCACGCATAAGCAACTTATCTGAACTGAGGAGATTACCATTAACGGAGCCCCTTTGCCCATGTCCAGCTCAAAGACGACCTCTTGACTAGTGCCTCGAGATGAGTTGTAGCTCCCAATTCAGGCTGAGAAGATAGCAATTGGATCCTAATCTGTTAGAGCCATACACCCTGTATTGGGCCATAGAAACACAACAGTAATTCTCTGGAGTTCAACCGTAACTCCAACCTATCATTGAAAGTTAATGTTTTCTTGCCCTGGCGAGATCAGATAGCATTTTAGGAAGCCTATGGTATCACTATACCTATGTGGGAATGTTAACAAACCTAGGGGTGATGAATTCATGATTTTATCTTTTAGTAAATTAAATCTGTCTTCCCTGTGAACACCCGAGTTTTTAGAACACCGGAGCACTTTAAAAAAAAAAAAAGAAAAAAACCTCAACAAACCTCTCTGAGTTACAGACCACTTTTTCTCAGATAATTTTCTTTGTAAAATTTATACCCGTTCTGCTGCCCTCTCCTCCTTTGATTATGCCATATGTCGTCATTATGCCACAGAAGGTTTTCCCCCACTCCTCCAATGACTTCTTAGGGAAACATATTTTAATATTTGAGGGTCATCTTCACCAGTCAGAAGTAATGGGATACCCATGGGGTCTCTACTGCTAAGTTCCTTATAACAGTGACAGAAGCTAAGCACAGCATTTAGGCACTTTAGAGCCAACCAAGAAATGGTATTCATTCACTGGAGGAGCAAGGCTAAAATGAGAACTCTTGCCTTAGGTTTTTGTTAACCTTAAGAAGAGTTTGTTGTTGTTGTTTCTAAGTCCTTTTATTCACAGGGGAATATACATTAATGCATTCATTAAAGCCTTACTCTTGACAGAAAAATAATTAAGCAGAAGGAACTATGACCCCATAGGAATATCTAGGTATAAATTCAGTGAGAAGGGGATGAAGTGGTTTAGGAATGCTTATCAGGGGATGATGAAGAGTAGTTGTGACTGCTGGTTATCTGGGAGCTTTTGACTTCTTGGCCAGTCTCTTCTTCTTGAAGACCAGGAGGTCATGATATGCTAATAGACTAGTAGGAAGTACTAGAATTCATCTAATCCACCTGCCTTATTTTACAGATGAGGAAATGGAGACCCAGAGAAGTAAGTGATTTGCCCATTGCCACACAGCTAATAAACAGCAGAGTCAAGAATAAACCTTGAAGGTCAAGACTCTTTATATTCTTCCACATTGCCTTGCCATGAACTTATGACAGAACTAACCTCTTTTACTTTCGTTGTTTTTCTTTCATGTTGCATAATTTTAACATTTCAACTATCACTTAATTATAATGAAGTTGGCCTTGAAGCCAAAAAGACATAGGTTCCAGTCTCATCTTTTACATAATGACTGGGTGACCATGGACAAGTCATTTAAATTGTGAGCCTTCATGGCCTCACCTATTAAATAAAGGGTTTGATTGAGTGAGATCTAGACAATTATCTAAGACTTCAAGTTGCAAAAAAAGTGCCAATCTGTATTAGTAAAAGGTATTTCCTCACTCAGGTATTGCTGATGGCAATGGTATTACTTTGGCTACAGGTCCAGACTTTATCCTTATAAAAATAGAAGGGACTTGGGCACAGTTTGGGAAGACTTCAAAGAATTGAGGAAGAGGAGTTGGAAATGAAATTTGGTTTGGGTCATGGCTGGGCATTTATTGAGTTCAAGGGAAATGAATCATATTTGCTCAATAAAAAAAACCTGAGAATCCAAGGTAGAGCTATAATTAAGTCAGGGCAAAGAGAGTTTAGTCCCATAGTATAGAAATTTAGAAGTCACTAACAGCTCTTATACACAGAGTACTCCAGCTTATTCCCTATCCAATAACCTCTTCTGTGTTCCAAGATCTCTATATATGGAGGTCAAGATCTCAAGTTCTTTGTCTCTGACCATTTTGCCAACTGAATGTCTTTAAAAGTTGATTTAGGGGCACCTGGGTAGCTCAGTGGATTGAGAGTCAGGTCTAGAGACAGGAGGTCCTAGGTTTAAATCTGGCCTCAGACACTTCCCAGCTGTGTGACCCTGGAAAAGTCACTTGACCCCCATTGCTCACCCTTACCACTCTTCCACCAAGAAGCCAATACACAGAAGTTAAGGGTTTAAAAAAATCAAAATGATAAAAGTTGATTTAAGAGTAAATTTCATATGTCTTATACAAGATGGGTACTAGTTTGTGAAATTTGTCTTGGGTGGGAAAGTGCTTAGTTATAAGAGGTGTTTCTAGACAGCAAACAGGAGTTTTGTGATCAGTGAAGTAGGAAGAGGTGAGGATTGGGCTTCTAGTGGTTGGAAGGAATTGACCAGATATGAATAAGCCTTAGGGAAAAATACCAAAACCACAGTGGAGAGATAGAGAACAATAGGTGAAGAACCTAATTGTATGCTTAGTGAATAATATTCAGGCAAAGCAAATTCAACAGAGAATTGGACTGCAATGAGTATAGAATAACCATGGAACTGAGGCCATATATATCTTTAGAAAAGAGGCAAAGAAGATAACTATAAGTTCAGTGTAAGGGGAAGATGTGGGAAGGTCAGGGGAATACTCTTTAGAAGCTAAATAGGAAAATACCTTTCCCCCTCCCTCCTTCTAAGCCCCCCCCCCCCGAAGGATTTACAGGAGACAAAGATAACTATGTAGCAGAAAACCAAGGTAGCTTGAAGTGGGAGGAGATGACTTCCTAGCCCACACTTAGAACAGAGTTTATATGAATTCTTACTACACCTGGAAACCTAAATCCACCTGGATTGGTACCCTGATATTTTGACTTTTGTAAGAGGGAAATAGGTTTTTAAGCATTTTGGAAGCTTAGACAGGCAGGCAGGAGCTGAGATTCCAACCTGGAACACAGTGGACTCTCTCTAAAAGGCAGTTGAGGTTTGGAAGGAGTTAGGAAACCACTGACCTGAGAGACCTGTGGATTTGGGGTATCTCTAAGCAACACCTGGAACATTACAACTAGCAGGATCAAGGAATAGAGGTTGATATTTCTGACTTGTTTGGTGGACAAGCAAAGTCAACCTCCCTGATTTTCCTCTAAAGAGTTATTTGGTTGGTTCCTGTGCTCTTGGAGTATACTTGGACTACTACTGATCAAGACCTATTGACCATCTATGTGAGATCACATTTGTCCCTTGTGTCTTAGCTGCCTATTTAGTGTAGTGTAGTGTAGTGTAGTGTAGTGCAGTGCAGTGTAGTGTAGTGTAGATTTCCCAGAACTTCAACTTTTAACCCTGAATTTGATCCTTAGTGTTTTAGGTTAAGTGTGACCTTTCTAATAATCTCTAACCCTATAGTTTGTATTAAACCTGTATTTTATAATTCTTTGGTCCCAATCTTCTCACTTGTTAGTTTCACAAACTCCCAGGCTAGGTGGATCTGTGGTGGCAGTTGGTATCAACTGCCAATCCATAATTTCCCATTCCTCGTATTTTGGTGGGGTTTGTGTTCCCCCAATTTGTTAGTTCCAGTCTGTTAACCCTGTCCAATCAGTCCTCCTTCTCCCCTTTCTCTAAAGCCAGTAATAATTAAGTTACCCACAAGTGTTTCCCCATAAGACTTGGTATCTACCAGAAATGGGTTCAAGACTAGGGAAAAGAACTGGACCCTAAGTACCCTATAAATTGTGTCTACCAATCTGTACCTGGAACCTTTATATTAATGGGGCCCTGGAAATAATTATGGAGTACTTAAAAGTTTGGAATTTACTGGGAGGGGGAGGAGAAAAGAAAAGATAAGTACCAGATCTTAAACAGTAATACAATGGAGAAATTATTAAAATGATCTGATATTGATTTTTTTAAAAACAGAGAGGTCAATCAGTAGAACAGATTAGGTACACAATATAGAGAACCAAGTGACCGTTTTAATATGGTGCTTGATAAACCCAAAGATCCCAATTATTGGGAAAGTGCTGAATGTTTGACAAAATCTACTGAGAAAAATGGAAAGAATTTTGGCAGAGGTGGGTACAGACTGACATTTTACATAGTATATACCATGATAAACTCCAAATAGATAAATGGCCTTGATAATAAAAGCTGACATCATAAGAAAATTAGAGGAGTAAGGATAAACTTACCTTTCAGATCTATAGATATGAGAAGAGTTCATGATTAAAGAAATAATTTTGATTAGGTAAAATGGAAAAGGTTTTATACAAACAAATGCAATTAAAATAGGAAAGGAAACAGGTAACTGGAGGGCAAATCTCTTCTAAAGGTCTTATATACTATATATATGTATATATATATATAAATTATATATCAATCAATTCTTTATACATAAAGAATTGATTAAGATTTATAAGAATAAAGCATTTAAACAGTCTAAAAGAAACTTTACCTTCTGTCTTAGAACCAGTACTAAGTATTGGTTCCAAGGCAGCAGAATGGTAAAATCTAGGTAATTGGAGTCAAGTGACTTGCCTATGTAACACAGCTAGAAATTGTCTGAGGTCCAGATTTGAACCCAGGACCTTCCATCTCTAGGCCTGATTCTCTATCCAGTGAGCCATCTAGCTGCCCCTAGGCAGTTTTTAAAGGAAGAAATCCAAGGTATCAACAAACAAAAGTGAAAAAAATGCTACAAATGACTAATAATTTGATGACTGAAAATTAAAACAACTCAGCAGTTCCACCTCATACCCAGATTGGCAAAGATGACAAAAGAGTAAAATGAAAAATACTAGAGGGGTTGTGGGAAAACAAGAAACACTAATTCATCATAGGTGGAGCTGTGAATTGGTCCAGGCATTTGGAGAAAAGCAATTTGGAATTATCCCCACATAGTAAACAAACTGCTCACATAGTAAACAAACTGAGCATGCCCTTTGATCCAGCTATACCACTACTGGCCTATACTAAAAAGATCAAAGGAAAAGGATCCATATGTGCAAAAATGTTTATAATATCTCTTTTCATGTGGCAAAAAAACTTTGGAAATTAAGGCAGTCCATAACTATTGAGGAATTACTAAACAATTCATGTTATATAATTATCATGAAATATTATTGTGCCATAAGAAATGATGAAATGGACAGTTTTTGAGAAAACTGGGAAGACCTTTATGAAATTATGCACAGTGAAGTGAGAAGAGGACAGTTTATACAATGACTACAACACTATAGAGAAATACAATTTTGAAAGACTTTAGGAGTCTCATTGAATTCAGTGATAAATCTACATTTAGTCTAAAGACTTGGAGATCAATCATATCACCCATCTTTTTCCGGAGAGGTGATTGACTTAAAATCGAGAATAAGACATGAATTTATGGGCATACCCATGCCTTGGGTATTTGTTTTACTAGACTCTGTTATTGGGGCTTTCTTTTCTTTTTAAAATCTGTTCAATTGGGAGAGAGGGAAGAATAATAATAAAAAATAATTGAAAAGAAAAAAAATTCTTTCCACCTTTCCACCAATGTAATTATGGTGGAATTGGTTACATTAAGGCTTTTAGTTAATTGTTATCCTGTCTTTGAGTAGTCTAATATAGAATAGGAGTTTCCTTAAACAGTGACAGAGGATGCAGTAATCCTCCCTCTAACCCTCTAGGGTTGAAAGGTGTCTGTGGAAATTAAAAATATTCATGTGCTCCCAGCATGTTGTATGCATCTAGTAAGAAGAATATTGGATGAATCCACTGTTGTCTACCTCTATTTTGAGTCCCTGCAATCTACATGCACCAGAGATGACCCTCATTCTTGCTAGTCTTCTTAAATAGAGGTATCAAATACAACCCCTGGTCTTTACTAAAGCCTGAAACTCTCTTGAGCGATGCTTGAACCAGATTAAAAAGTAGTTGGGAAGCATTTAAAAAAATAAATAAAAATTTAATAGAATATAGTAAATGTTAATATGTTGCTTTTCTAAGTCAGCATGTAGCCTCAGAGATGGTGAGTGGGTTTTCTTTTTGAATATGACACTATTTCTTTTGAACTTTTTTGATCCCTGTTTTGATGTTGCTCTGACATAATTTTCCACCCTTCAGCTCTTGGGTATAGCATTCTTCCACTATACTAAAATGACAAAGTTTTAGTCAGTATTATCAGATCTATCCAATAGTAGCCTAGTTAAAGATCTGACCAGGGCCCAAGGGGACAATACACGATGAACTAGCATCATCTTATTCACCTTCTGCCAATCTCCAGTTAACATTTGAATCATCAAACTGTTCTTAGTAAACTCATTTCTGTCTTGTGGAACTATTTCATTTTCTCTTAGTTTCTTTTCCCTCTTCTAGATCTTGGCATCATTTTCTATTCCTTGCTCACTCTCTCACCTCATATATCTACTCAGCTGACAAATCTCACTATTTCTACTTTCAGAGCATCTTTCTCATAGAACCCCTTCCCTCCTCTACAAGGCTACCATATTTGTTTAGGCCCTCATTACATCCTACTTATATTATTGGAATAACCTCCTAATTAGTCTCCTAACTCAAGTCTCTCATGACTATGGTCCAGCCTTACTGCTTCTGCCAAAGTAATTTTCTTTAAGCATATATCTGACCATGTGACTCCTCTACTCAACCAACTCCAGTGGCTTCCTATTACCTCTAGGATCAAATATAAACTCCCTTGTTTAGCTTTTAAAGACCTATATAATCTGGTCAAAACCAACCTACCTTTCTCTGCTTCATTGAACATTACTCCTATGCTTACACTCTGTGATCCAACCTAAATGGCCTTTTCTCTATTCTCTCAAAACACTCTTTCTACCCTCTTTGTGCACTTGAACTAGTCATCTCCCATGTCTAGAAGGCAAGACCTTCTTACTTCCATTTCATAGGAAAGAAAGGAGGGAAGAAAAGAAAAGAAGAAGGAAATAAGCCTAGGAGATTGTGTTTTTTGCTATGTGTGTTACTCCTAATAGATCAGACATGGATCACAACTCTTCTCTGGGTTGGTCTTTGTGAGCTCTTCTGGGCTGCCCCATCCAACCCCCATCACTTCCCTTCAGCAAAAATCACAAAACAAAAGATCAAAATCTTCACCACCCTGAAACCAACTTGCAAATGAGCAGCATATAGCTCGGAGGGACAGACACACAAACTAGCTTTCCAGCTTTGAATTCTCCTGGAGTGGAGGCCTTAGGAATCCAGGATCACTTCCATGTCATGAAGAGGCATCAGAGTAGGGTTTTAGTGAAGGTATAGACCTAGTGGAGTGAAAGGAGTCTCAGTTCTGCTAATTAGAAGTTTTGTAACTTTGATCACATTACTCAGTTTCTCAAAACTCTTGTTTCATCATCAGTAAAACAGTAGTAATAAGTAACAATGCATTATCGACCTTCTTAGAAGAGATACATGATCACTCAAAGGAGTTTGACCTGTCCATCCATTCAGGAAAGACCAAGGGGAAGAAGAATGTCTACTGTCCAGACTTCAATATGCCTTTGAAAAAACATCCGATAGCGTAGAGGCAGAATTTTAAGTCTTGCCCTTTTTTCTCTGTATCTCCCCTCTTCCCTACTATCTCAAAAACAATCTCATTTACTTTCATTTCCCTGTTCAACTCCAGATTCAATTAATTGTCCACCTCTACTCTCTATCCCAAATAAATGGACTGCTAGAGGATGAATCGAATCTGGAGTTGAACAGGGAGATAAAAGTAAACTAGATTGCTTTTGAGAAAGTACAAAAACTCTTTTCTAAGTCCACATTTCCTCTATAAATAAAGGCCAGTCCTTTTAATGCTAGCATTTTATTTATGTTAATATATGGCAGAGGGATATGCCTCTGAACTTCCTCCAAATAAATAAAGATGAATTTCACTAAAAACAATGGGGAGACTATGACAGGTGTACACAAGCTACAATATGACCTGTGGGGAACTGTGATGAAGAACAGGAAGAATAAAAGATGTCACTGGGGTTTGTATGATAGGAATAGAAGATGAAATTGTCATTTGGCAAGAATGAAAAGTGAAAGAATAGCCAATGTGCTCCCCTGGTACTCTTAAAATGTTAGAAGGAAATGCATAGATCCTCCCACAACTTGGAGGAACTTCCCATCATGAACTTTGGAGAGGACACAAACAAGAGACACAGGATAGGAAGATATAGGTAGGCTGTATTTGGCATTGCTGGAGGGAATTCCCTAACTGATGAGATTACAGATCCATTTGAATATTGAACAATAAAGAAAATTCTTTTTTAATATTAAAGTGTTTGCATGACTGAATTATTTTGTAATTATTAATTGTCCTCCATCCTTCAAAGTTTTTGTGATACTTAAGTGATATAATGAATGTAAAAGTGGTTTGTAAATTTAAAAGTTTATTAAATGCAAGGCATTATTTACACTTTTGACAGCTAGGTGGAGCAGTAGATAGAGTGCCAGGCCTAGAGTCAAGAAGAATTCTAAAGTAACCTCAGACACTTATTAGCAGTGTGACCCTGCGCAAGTCGCTTCACCCTGATCTCCTCAATTTTCTTATCTGTAAAATGAGCTGGAGAAGGAAATGGCACACTACTCCAGTATCTTTGCCAAGAAAATTACAAAAATGGTCACGAAGAGTCAGACATGACTGAAAATAACTAAGCAATTAACAACAATGTACACTTTGGTATTCTAAGGATACACAATTTATTAATGTGTGTGATACAGAGTGCAACACCTCTGTGATTTGGAAAATTATCTTTGAGAGTTGCTTTGGCTCACGAGTTTATCACTCTGTAGTCATCCTGGTGGTGAGGCTTTCTAAATGTAGGTATCCCAGTCCAGAAATGAAAGATATACAATACACTTTTAGACCTATAAGAGAGGCCTTCTCAGTTTTCAAGAAATTTCCAGAGCTTGCACTCCACTATCAAAGACTTCAAGAATCCAGTATCACATTCAGGGCATAAGAGGTAGCATTGGCAGAAGCCTGTTTTGAAGGATCAGAGTCACCACCAGCATGAGGCAATCAGTATCCTGGACATCTTGGGAGTATACTTTCTCAGCAAGGCTAATTTCTTCTCTATTGAGTCCAGAGACTACTGTCCCCACCCATCTTGGTTCTCTGATAGCCTATATCCCATAGGAACTGGCAAGAAGGCACCCCTGAGAGAAGGCAATGGAGAATTGGATTGGTAGTGGTGGAGGTTGGTGTCAGATGGAGGGAGGGTGTGTGTGTGTGTGTGTGTGTGTGTGTGTGTGTGTGTGTGTGTGTGTGTGTGTGTGTGTGAAAATCTTCTCTCTCTCCAAGAAGAGGCTAAACTCTTGAGAATGATACCTACCCCTCACAACTTGTCCTAGTTGCCAGGATACCTAGCTATAATTCTACAGAGTATTATTTAGTTATTAGATTATGAATCTAGAACCTTAGTTGTATTTCTGTCACTGGCTTAACTGCATATCCCTTGATAAATCATTTATCTACCTCCATAGTAGACTTTATGGCCATTCCCCTTCTCTACCTAGAAGGCATGTGGCTAATGAGACATGACCGTTTTGTGCTTCTCAAGTCATTTCCAGGCATTTTTCTTAAAGGATATCCAGTTAAGGAAAAGGAATTGTGTCAAAATCTTTTAAGTATAGTGGTCTCTTGTGATATAAAACTGCTGTACTGGAGAGAAAAATGGATGCATACGGTTTTCTGTAAATATCTGCTAAAATAATGAGTCCAATATAAACATTAAAAGTTTAGAAAAATAGTATATGGATTTGAAAGAGTGTCTAGGGGATTTTGGTTCCATAAACATAATGTTTTTGGCAGCCTGGGATAGCTGTAATCCTACTCCCATAAATTTCATGTTATTTAAAGAGGAACTGGGCCTATTTTCCTCCAGCCAGATAAGAAGCACCCTTGCATCATGAATAAACTCCAAAGCTTATGTGAAAATTCATTTGGCTTTATCACGGAAATTTTCCCATTTCAGGCCTGCATACAATAGAAATGACTTTCTTTTAACTGTTTTCAGGATACCACATTTAAGAGAATGTCACAAAATAAAAGGGGTCACTTCAGCACAGCTGAAAATGGATGGTGGAAATACTGGGGCCCCCAGCTATGGGAGGTGACATGCAGCTGAAACCCAAGCATATGCAGCAGACTTTCCAGTTCCCAGGCACCTACACGGTACAGCACACAATGCTGCTGTTTTCTGGCCCCTCATTAAAGGCCCGAGCCCTGGAAAATAGAGAGTTAGTTAAAGAAAGAAGAGGGTTCTCTCTGCTGATTTTAGCTAAAGGTCTGTTTCTTCTTAGCCAAATCAAAAATGGCAGAAGAATATTGGAGGAGAATCTCTCTACCCTCTTTCCCCCATTCTTTCTTTCTCTCTCTCTCTCCTTTTCTTTTCTTTCTTCTGTCTGTCTGTCTCTGTCTCCTCCCCTCTCTCTTTGACTCTCTTCTCTTTGCCTTCCCCATTACACACACACACACACACACACACACACACACACACACACTTAAAGAATAAAAGACTTGAAAAGCTGAAAGGTTTAAACTTGGATTGTAGCAACTAAGCTGAAGAAGTGCAGAATCCATCTGACTAGGGTTCAGGAAACCTAGATTCTAATTCTAACCCTTATAGGATACTTACTCACAATTTGGAGAACTAATCTCATCATTCCCTGCCCTTTCTCCACACAAACAAACAAAAAACCAACCCCTTTTCCTTAAATGACTAAATATGGGTTCAAAACATTAAAGTTAAATTGGATGTCTCCCCTTTCTTCACCCCTCCCACATCTAATTGCCAAGTGCTATCAATGCTGTCAGTGTCAACTACAAATTCTTTCACATGTGTCTCCTCTAAATTCCTACTTCAACCATCCTGGTTCAGATGTGACTCAATTGTTTTTTTGCCTAGAGTAGACTATTCTTATAGTTTCCTATCTTTTTTTTTTTGGCTCTAGTCTCTCGAATCTATCCTTCCTGTTGTTGCCCAAGTCTTAATGTGCTGTTCTTGATGCTCCCATACTCAAAAACCTTCAGTGATTCTTTAGTGTGAGTACTAAATACATTTGATAATGTTCTGGGGCATCCGTCACCAATTCTGCTGGATTCTCTCCTACAGAATACAGGATTTACCATCCAGGATGATATGGCAGCCTGATGAAGTACACTAAGCCTCCTAGGTTTGCTGAGAGAAAATTGCAAGATACTCAACAGATAATCTGTTCAGTTGGATTGTCTCTTTTTCCTGAGGCAGGTAACCTTGCCCTAGCCATGAGAAACATGACTTTGACAAGTAGTATAAGTTTATATTGGAGGGAATGGCCATTTAGAGCCCCTAAGACGAGTTCTGATTTGCCCTTCCTGGTGAGTCACACAGAGCCAATATAGATATTTATACAATGCGTGGGTCTTCCATTAGATTGTAAACTCCTTGAGGGGAAAGATTATCTTTTGCTTCTTTTTGTACCCCTAGCACTTAGCATACTGTCTGGAACTTTCTTGTTTAATTATGTCTCACTCTTGGTGACCTCATGAACCATGGCATGCCAATACTGTTCGGGAGGTTTGGCAAAGATACTAGAGTGGTTTGCAATTTCCTTCTCCAGTGGATTAAGGCAAATAGAAGTTAAGTGACTTACTTAGCTAATAAGTGTCTGAGGGTAGAATTTGAACTCGAGTCTTTTGGACTCCAGGCCCATTTCCTGAGCTACCAGTTGCCTCCATGGTCTAGCACATAGCAGAAGTTAATAAATGCTTATTAACTGATTGACAATTTCTGACAATGAATGATTGAGGAGATTGTAATATATAAAGACTGTAATATATAAAGACAAAAGTATCCAACCACCCTAAGAGCCAGAAGAACTAGTGGCCACAAAGTCAGAATGGAGTTAGGATTTAAAAGAAACAGTCTATTTCTTTGTATTTTTTTTTCTTCCTCGTGGTTGGTAAGGCAAAAGAGCTGTGAGTTTCAAGGAGAAGAGAAGGGCAGCTATGACTTATCTTCTCCTTAGTTGGCACATGTCCATGACCACATGCTGCTATTTTTCTTTTTCTTTTTTCCTCAGATGAAAATGGGTGTGTGAGTCTGGGAGATCCTGAGGTCAGAGCATCAAAAATTCTACCAGCCACTGAGACCACACTAGAGTTTGTTTGAACAGTACTAGCTGAGGAGAGAGGAAGCCTCTGCAGGTGAATGTGGAAAAGGTAAGTCACCTCAGGATGGCAGCATAAACCTTTGGGAGAGAAGGGATGATAATCTATAGAAACACTGATTCTCAAAGTGTTGCTGAGAGCCACAAAGGGAGCTCAGGACTTGTAGGATTAGGAGTCTGGAGATACCCTTCTGCTACACACAGGGAGCTCCAACTCTTCATTTTAGGTTTGAGCCCATTCTCCCCAGAGAACTTGTGCATCCACGAGGAGAGTGTGCCCTTTGTTTGGAAGAGTAATTTTGTAATAACTGTTACCTTCTCAATAAATCCCTTTTCTAAAAGCTATTAAAGTTCTATTGATTTATAGACATCTTTATTCTTTATTCATTTAAAAAAGAGAAAGGGGGAAGGAGACCAGGATTTATTATCTACTATGTGCCAGGTATTATGCTAAGCACTTTACAGATATTATCTCATTTGATCCTCACAACCAGGAGGAAGGTACTATCAGTACTCCCATTTTGAAGTTGAAAAAAATGAGGCAAACAGAGGTTAAATGACTTGCCCAAGATCACACAATTAGTATGTATTTGAGACCAGATTTGAATTTAGGGCTTTCTGACTTAGGTCTAATATTCCATTGAGTCATCTAACTACCTCTTAATTGTAAAAGAAACCCAATCTTCAGGAGGACAGAACCTTCTCTAATTCATTGAGTTCCATGAAAAGTATGAGGGACTTGAGAGTGTTTTATGGCTACGATCCCAAAGCAGCTGAGGAGTAGAGAATCCTGATATAGACAGAGAACACTGAATATTATTACATCTGGGTTTCCCAAACATGGCCTTAGGTTAATGGGATGGCACCTCAGAACAATCACTAAACCAGAAATGTAACCTGGGCTATATTTCTCACCACTCTAAATAATTGCTCCCTTATCATAGACTTAGCCCTTATTATAAACTTGACCCTTTACTTTCATGGAAGGTACCAAGCACCAGGTACCTGGGGGAGGGAACCTTCTTATGGTTTAGTGCATAGGACACAAGGGAGGAAACACAAGGATGCACTCAGATGAGAGAAACTTTCTGGAAAATCTAGACAACACCTTATTTCCACTCTGCAACAACCAATTTTATCCAAATGCTATGACGTTGTGACCAGTTGAATAAATAACCAGTAACCAAAAGATGTGTTTTCCATCTTCTGCTGAAATGATGGCACACCATTTGCAATGTTTTCAAATGGTCCTTGCATTTTTTTTAAACCCTTGTACTTCGGTGTATTGTCTCATAGGTGGAAGATTGGTAAGGGTGGGCAATGGGGGTCAAGTGACTTGCCCAGGGTCACACAACTGGGAAGTGGCTGAGGCCGGATTTGAACCTAGGACCTCCTGTCTCTAGGCCTGACTCTCACTCCACTGAGCTACCCAGCTGCCCCCCCCCATTTCTTTTTTTTAATCATTATCTTTTGTCTTTGTATAAATTCTAAAACAGAACAGCAGCAGGGGCTAGCAATCAGAATTAAATGACTTGCCCAGAGTCGTACAGCTAGAAATTGGTTAAGGTTAAGGCCCCATTTGAACCAAGGTCCTCTAAACTTCAGAGCTCTGTCCTTGCTGATCCTGTCCTTGCATTTCTATATGGTTTTTCTGGTGTAAAAAATATGTCTCCTTCTAGAAATATTCCTTCCCCTCTTCCTCTCCCTCCTTATGATGAGGGTTGTGTTTTGGCTTCCCTGAATGTTGCTGAGGAGAGCTGACTTCCATAGCTAGTATACACTTCCCATTGGATCTCCTTACTTTATCAATAAGAATGCTCATGCCAAAGATTTTGATGACTTTTCTTTCTCTTGATTACTTTCATATAAAGATTTAGCTCTTAACAGTAGAATCTTTTGAGATGTTGCAGCAGCATCAACATGATTCAGGTTCACAGAAAATATATTCACCTGTGCTCTGAGACAGACCCATTGTCTGAACTATCATAGGCAAAATACTACTCTAGACAATCCTATATTGGCTATGCTCAAAATTATTTGAACCCCTGCCACACCAATCCTATTTCCAGAGGGCTCTCTTCACTTATGACTACTCAGAAATAATTGCCTAATAACCCTGATTTAATCAGGGATTATGTGTGTCCCATCTATTCTGGTTCAAAAAAAAATTACTCCTTTGAGTATAACAAAGGAGGGAAAAAAACCTTTCATGTGCCTGACAAATTTTTCCCGTCACTCTTGTTGGATATTATGGTCAGCTTTAGACCAAGTGAGTAGGGCTTCTATATTACAAGCATTCTTAGTAAGCCTTCTGTGTTTGTACTTTGGGAGACCACTGTCTCTGGAGAGCTCTTTATTTAGTCCTAGGACTTTCTAGAAAACTGGATTTAGAGCCAAAAGACCACAGTCCAAATCCCAATACTCACTATTTCTATAATCTTGAGCAAGCACATAACCTGTCAACTTTGATTTCTTCCCTTCTAAATGAGATTGGATTAGATGATCTCTCTCTGGTCTTCTCTTACTTCCTAAGGGCTCTCCTTTACAATTCCAACATCAAGTATACTAACAGTACCAAAGTGATTAGACATGTCATATCAGAAATATGCCAATATGTCAATATTAGCATATACCAATATGTTAATATGTTCTTTCTTATCTGAAAGTGGGAAGAAATAATGGAATAAAATGAACTTTCCACTCTCTCTTCTTCCTCTTTTACTTTTAAAATAATTCTTTGTTATATGGGATGGTTCTCTAGAAGGAGAAAATTTTGGGTGATATAAAAATAAAATATACCAATAAGATTTATTTTTAAAATACTGTATGTAATATTGGAAGAACACTAAACACATCTGCAAACCAAACTCAATCCAATTATGAGAAAATACTAACAATGGGGTCAAAAAGTGGAAAAATAGTGTGTTCTCTTTTCTTGGAGATATGCAAGTAAAAGATGTAAAAACATTTGGCCATTATTTTATGACAGGGACTTTGTTCAGGTATATATTGGATTAGATGATTATTGGGATCACATCCTACTCTCAAACTTAGTGATTATTTTGATAAGGGTGATATAATTTTGACTAAAACAAGCTGCAGGTATTAGGGCTATTTAAAAAAAATTTAACAAGATAATATAACAGGTGCTGATAGAGAGAAAAACAAAGTTATTTTTACTATTAGATGTTAATAGATGAAACCCATCCATGAAATGGAAGAATTCTCCAGAACAAATTTTAAAATAAGACCCAATAATTTGTTGTTAATAAGAAATATGCTTACAATGTAAATACACATACAAAAATTAAAATGAGGGTCAAAAGTAATAAAAAAAGCAACTGTTACAATTAATATTTCCTCAGGAAAATGCATATTTTAAAATGCAAACAAACTAAAGAGAAAAAAGAGAAAAATGAATATTTTAAAAAGAAGCCCATAAATAAAATTTTGATAATTAAGAGCTTAAAGTTGACAGAAAGTCTAATTAGCTTATAAAAAACTAAAGTTGATTTAAAAAATATGATAAAGCATTAACTATTTTGATTTTTGAAAAGAAGTTAGAAAAATTATATTGCTAAAATCAAAAAGAATATGCAAAATGAATAAGGAGGAAATAAGGAATCAAATATTCACCAATAGAACAGAAAACTTGGATGAATAGCTGATAAAATACAAAAAAATCAAAATGAGCAATCTAGAAAATAGATTCAGAAAAATTAATCCCTTCACAAACAAATTCCCAAAGAAGAAAAAAATCTTCCTCATCCCTACATATTGACAAGTATGTATGACAAATTATTTCCACATTAAGCTCTTCAAGTTTTGGTTTCATCATTTATAAAACTCAAATAATGGAGGTTATTTTCATGTCATAGAAGTCTATGATGGCTGATAGTCACATAGGTAGTTAATAAGTAAAGAATTAGGCATCAAATATATCTTTTGGTGATAAGTGCCTTGTTTCCACTCAATGATTTAGGGAATAATTAAGCATGATCTTAAATAATCAAACATTTGACCAGTTTTCATGAACAAGAGAATATTTGACTGTCAATTGCTTGGAACTAAGTTAGATGAATAAATAGAAACTTCCTTTTAAAAGTAATGAAAGGAAAAATGTTTTGGGAGTAATTTGGAAATTTTATTATATAGAATAACCCCTCTATCCTATTATACTCAGGAGCTCAGATAGCTATGTGATCTTATCAATGTGAATTTTCCTTCCACTCACATAGATTTTGATACATCCATCCCTACCTCTCCAATTGACCTTTCTCTGCATCCTTCCATACATTCACTACAGGGGCTCTGCCTTTCCTTATTTTCTCTTGATATCCAGAAAATAATATCTATGTGATTTATTCATTTATATATGAAATTGGTTCTGCAGAAATCTTTCAGATAATTTATCACTTAGGTAAAGTGAAGAAGAAATAAAGTTGTTCTTTTAGTTATTGTATCTTACATTATTTTATTTTGCTAAGTGTTTCCTTATGACATCTTAAAAGGAGAATGAGCAGGGTGGGGGTATGGTTAAGGTGGATTACCAAATATTTTTATTCTTACTCAAAATCTCATTGGTGTGATTATACTTCTAAAAAGCACATTAAAGGGATTTCCAGGTTAAGATGGTGGCAGAGTAGAAGCAGCTACTTAACCTCTCCTAACCCACACATATAGGGCTCCTCAAGAGGATAAAAAAAAATCCAGATGAACGAAGGGACTCAACAACAGGGCACAGCATTGAAGGTACGTGGGATTGGGACATTTCCATGCTATAAGGGGGTGAAATATCTCTCAATAAAATGCAAGCTGAGCAGCCTCCCCTCCCCCCCCACCTATATTGCCAAAGCCAGCGCACAAGAGTTAGAGCAAGTTTGGGCATTCATTAAGTTCTTGGCAGCTACCTGGAATCAACAGGGCATGCTCCTGAAAGTAGCAAGACTTAGGACCCCAAGAGGCTAAAGAACCAGACTTTGAATAGAGACCTTGAGCACAGGCACAGACGCAGATACGGACCTTGAGCACAGCCACAGACCTTGGGTGGAGACCCAGTGCAGGGGGGTGCATGACTGTGGAAGCAGTGCCCTGAAACTGTTAAAAGAACTTCGGGTAGAGGAGCAAGCAAGGGGACACCAGGTGGCTTGACCCTGAGAACAACTAGACTTGAGACCACAGTAGCCTAAAGAGTGCAGACCAAACCCTGGGTGTGAGGGTAAAGCCGAGAAGGCAAACCATGCTTGACTCAGATGAAACCTTCGCCACAGCTCGGTAGGATAGGCAGAGAGCTTGTTTGCCTCACCCAGACTTCTGACTGAGAAAAAAAAAATAACGGCAAGCCAGGCACAAGAACCTCAAAAGAGAAAGATCAAGAAGAAATCTTTAACACTTGACAACTTTTACACAGAAAAAATCCAGACAACAGAGCAAACAGCAGAGGAGAAAAAAAACAAGTAATCACATCCAAACCTTCCCCAAAAAATGAAGATTGGTCACAAGCTCTTGAAGAGTTCAAATCTGAGATCATGAGAAAGATGGAAGAGATTTGGTGAGAGAAGTGGGAAATAGCTCAAAGGGAAATTAACAGCTTAAAAGACAGAAACTCCCAATTGGAGAAAGATACCCCCAAATCAAAAGAATTGATAAACAAATTGGAAACCAAAATTAAACAGCTGCAAAACAGGATAGACCAAATTGAAAAGGAAAATCAAAAGATTATAGCAGAAAACCATTCTCTAAAGACCAGAATTGGGCAAGTAGAAGGCAATGATCTCTCAAGACAGCAAGAACAAATAAAGCAAAGTCAAAAGACTGATAAAAAAGAAGGAAACGTGAAATATCTCAATGAGAAATTGATAGATCAAGAAAATAGGTCTAGAAGAGACAATTTGAGAATCATTGGTATTCCTGAAAAAGCAGAAATCAATAGAAATTTGGACTCCATACTACAAGAAATTATCCAACAAAAGTGCCCTGAAGTTCTTCAATAAGAGGGCAATATAGACATTGAAAGGATCCATAGATCATCATCTACACTAGATCCTGAAAAAAAAAAAAAAACCAACCCAGGAATATAATAGCCAAATTCAAGAGCTTCCAAGTAAAAGAAAAAAATTTACAAGAAGGCAGAAAGAGACAATTCAGATATCAAGGAGCACCAATCAGGATCACACAGGATCTGGCAGCTTCCACACTAAAAGACCTCAAGGCTTGGAATATGATATTCAGAAAGGCAAGAGAACTGGGTTAACAACCAAGGATCACCTACCCATCAAAACTGACTACATTCAATGGAAGAGACTAGGGATAAATGACCTCAGTAAGCTAGTGTCCTATAAACCCGAAGACCCAAGTTTTGGGGACAGGAACTCACCATTTGACAAAAACTGCTGGGAAAATTAGAAAACAGTAGGGGCAAAATCAGGTGTAGATCAACATCTCAAACCCTATACCAAGATAAATTCAAAATGGGTAAAAGACAGATATAAAGAGTGAAATTATGAATAAATTAGGTGAACATAGAATAGTATACTTGTCAGATCTGTGGGAAAGGAAGGAATTTAAGACCAAGTAAGAGATAGAAGACATTACAAAATATAAAATGAATGATTTTGATTATATCAAATTAAAAAGGTTTTGTACAAATAAAACCAATGCACTCAAACTTAGAAGGAAATCAACAAATTGAGGAAAAAAACTTTATAACAAAACTCTCTGACAAATGCTTAATTTTCCAAAGATATGAAGAACTAAGTCAAATTTACAAAAAAAAGTCAGGTCATTACTCAATCAACAAATGGCCAAGGAATATGAATAGGCAGTTTTCACATGAAGAAATAAAAACTATCAATAAGCACAGGAAAAAGTATTCTAAATCCTTATTGATTAGATAAATGCAAATAAAAACAATTCTGAAGTACCACCTCACACAAAGTAAGTTGGCCAATATGGCAGCAAAGGAAAATGATAAATGGAGAGGATGTGGCAAAATTGAGACACTAATACACTAATGGTGGAGTTGTGAATTGGTACAACTATTCTGAAAGGCAATTTGGAACTATGCCCAAAGGGCTTTTAAAGAATACCACCCTTTGATCCAGCCATACCACTGCTAGGTTTTTACCCCAAAGAGATAATAAGGAAAAATGTTTGTACAAAAATATCTATAACTATGCTCTTTGTTGTAGTAAAAAATTGGAAAATGAGGGGGTGTCCATCAATTGAGGAATGGCTGAACAAATTGTGGCATCTGATGATTATGAAATACTATTGTGCCAAAAGAAATAATGAAATAGAGGATTTCTATGTGAACTGGAAAGACTTCCAGGAATTAATGAAGAGTGAAAGGAACAGAACCAGGAGAACACTATACACAGAGACCAATACATTATGAATTGAATACAATTGAATATAATAGAGTTTTCTACTAGTAGCAATACAATGACCAAGGACAATTCTGAGGGACTTATGAGAAAAAATGCTATCCACATCCAGAGAAAAACCTATGGGAGTAGAAATGCAAAAGAAAAACATATGATCAATCATATGGTTAGATGGGGCTATGACTAGGGTTTTGATGTTAAAAGATCACTCTATTGCAAATATGAATAGCATGGAAATAGGTTTTGAACATTGATACATGTATAACCCAGTAGAATTTTTTTGTCAGCTCTGGGAGGGGGGAACTAAAAAAGGGTGAAAAAAATCATGAATCATGTAACCATGGAAAATATTCTAAATAAATAAATTTTAATTTAAAAAAAGTCTAAAAGGTGCAGCAGAAGTAGGTTAGATGGCAAGAAGGTGACCCAAAATAAAAACTAAGTTAATTTGAAAAATTTAGGACCCATCAAGGTCCTTATATGCTGTCACTTTTTGATCTTCCATGAAGTTTTTCTTTATTTTTCTTCTCTGGAGTCTTTCTAGATAGGATATTTCTCTTTCTTATACTTCTAGAACCTTTTGTTTGCATTATCTTTCATGACTTTTATTATTTTGAAATATTTGAATCTTTTATTCTTGTTTGATTTTTCTCCTGTTCCTGTCTTATCCTCAACTAGATAGTCCAATCTTATTCTTTCTATTCTGTTCTTTCTGAAGGTTATTTGCTGGGCAAATAATCAGGACTCAATAAATAATTATTTATTTGATTTAAAGTTATGTAAAGTACTCTAGTAGTCCCAGCATTCAATCACCACCTCAGTGAATAACATTATTCACCCCTGTCCTTCTCGATGATAGACTCTGGGCCCCCTGAAGGTACAGACCTCATCTTATTTTCCTTTGTTTTCTCCATAGTACTGCCTAGACTGCCTAAAGCAGAGTTGCAGCATGATAAGTATTTACTGATTCAATTTAATTTAACAAATGTTTATTAAGTTCCCACTCTGTGTCAGAAATTATTCTAGGAATACAAAGACGAAAATGAAATAGCCTCTGCCCTCAAGGAACTTACATTCATGGGATGACAGGATGCAGTATGTACATAGATAGTAAAAATAAAATAAATACAAAGAAACCTCATAGGAGTTGGAAGGAGGATGAAAGGCCTCAGATAGAAAGTAATATATAAGCTGAGCCTTAGTGGAGATGAGGGGTTGCAAAAAGAGTTGATGAAGAAGAGCCCTACATAGGGTACAGGCTATATACAGACATAGAATGTTGAATATGGGGAACAGCAAGAAACTATTTCAGTTGGAACATAGATTACATAAGAGGGATGAATATATGATCATCCTGGAAAGAGAGGTTAGAATCATACTGCAAAGGGCTTTGCTCCAAATGGAAGAGTTTATATTTTATCCTAGAGACAATAGAGAACCAAGGAAAGCTTCTTGTTCAAGGAAGTAATAAGGGGAGGCTTGTGTGATAAGAATATCAATTTGATGGCTTTGAGGAGAATAGATTAAAGACAAATTAGGAGACTATTGTAACAGTCCAGGTCAGAGGTGATTTGAGTTGAATTTGAATGGTTCTGGTGGGAGAGAAAGACATGAATAAAAAGGGATATTGTGGAGGTAGAATTCACAAGACTTTATTAGATATGGGGTTAGTAGGGTAAGTGAGAATAAAGATGACAACCAGGTTCCAACCCTAACTAGTGGGAAGAATTGTGCTTCCCTGAACCAAAAATATGGAAGATAGGAAAAGGCATCTGTCTGGAAGAAAAATCAATACAATATCATATGCATATATTAAGCCCCAGTGGCCTGGGATGCTATAGATGACTTTGGCATCTTCAATGTCTGACCAAGCTCTAAGCACTCAACAGTGCTCACTTCAGCCACCTTCAAGACCATTAGAACAAATTGTTCTCATCTGTCCATCCTCCAGGAGAAGCCTTTACATGCTTGGGATAGACATCCCCCTAATTCAGCAAAGGGGTTGAGACCTGCTGGTTACCCTCAACCTAGTTTAATCCATCTGCTAAGACAGTTTACCAGGGTGTGGCTATTACACATACTAGAGCTTCTTAGAGCCACAGGTGAGAGCTGGGTGAGAGGTAGGCACCAAAGGTGGACAGGCAACCCTGAAAAGAGCTCCGCCAGCTCTCACATCAGAGGTGCTAGTCTCCCTGAATCCTTCACAACTCTACTACTTCTCAGAGGAGTGGATGGTCACTTTTAGGAACTAAAGAGATTAAAGAACCATGGCTGGGGGGAAGGCAGCTAGGTGGCTCAGTGGATTGAGAGCCAGGTCTAGAGGCAGAAGATCCTGGGTGTCTTACAAATATCGAAATAGACATCATTCAAGTTTTTGCCTAGGACCAAGTACAGATCAATGGGGCAAATTTAATAGACATATAACTTGTGCATTTATTTGTTACTGATAAAAATATTAAATAGCATGGCATCTAGTTTAGATCCTTGTGACAAATCCCTAGAGACTTCCTTCCAATTTGATATGGAATCATGAATGACTACTCTTTGAATCTAACCATTCAATCACTTCTGAAACCATCTAACTGTACAATGGAACAGTTTATATCTCTTCATCTTTTCCATGGTTGGAGTGGGGGGTAGGTGGAGAAAACTGCTCCCATTCTTTTCAGTTTAAATCTCTTTTGATTAGATTTGTAAGATACCCATCAAATACATTCTTACCTGACTTTTTAGGTGAATGCCAAGCCTAGCCAAGAGCTTGTCATTTCTATATTTTAATCTGGTTCAGAAATTCAATACTTAGCCATTTATTCACTTCCATATACCTTTCCTTCAATGATATGCAATGATGAAAACATCACCTGTGTCATTGTGATCTTCAATTTCTTGGCCAAGACACAATAATCTTGAGCAGGGTTTTCTAAATTCCCTCTGGCAGTATCGCTTAGGCTCATATGAATTACCAGAAAGGGGAGCTGCCATCTGTTTTGACAAGTTTGAGAAGGTTCTCTGTCATATTTTGGGTAACTATTCAAGGGAGATGGCAGATCTCCTATCATTGTAATTAGGTCAACAAATGGCTGCCTCAGTATTCCTGACCAGGGAATCTTTGACCATCACTACTTTTTTTCTTTCTCTGCTCATTAATAGATAATCTTTCAACTAATAGCACCTCTGCAATTTACTTTATTTTAATAATTATTTAGAAGACAAGAAGTTCCCTCCTTTTCTGACAGTTGCAAATTTGTTTTGTACTTTCGAATGTATAATAGTTCTTCTTTCCTTTCTATGCCATTCTTTGATCATTCTTTCTCCTGGAATAGAATAGACTTCTTTGTCCCTTGAGATCATTTTTCTACTTATTTTTCAAATGAAAGTCCATGTTAAAAATTTTTTTAAAGAAATTTCATTATGTTTGATAACTTGACATGTATAAAGGCCTTCATTGATCCCCTTCACTTTTTTTCTCCAGGAGGGAAATCAACCTACATTTTGAACATAGATAGTGAATGAATCAGAGTACCACACTGTTACCCATAAAGCATAAAAAGACCTAAGGGAAAAGACTTCAGTATGTGATTATATCATCCATGGAAAATCCACAATTAAACACAGACAAGAGTTACACAATAAGGGAAGGCAGATTATGTTGCTTTCTGCAATAATAGCAGAATATTATCATCAATATAATTATAAATTCATTGAAATATTGGAAAGAACACTGAGCCTGTAGTCAGAAAACCTCAGTTCAAGTTCAAGCTATGCCACTTATTAGCTGTATGCTCAAAAATAACTTATTTAATGGTTCTGAACCTCAGTTTCCTTATATGACAAATATAGCTTTTCCCAGAAGTCCTATTACAGTTTAAAAGCTATTAAAGTTTAAAACTACACCAAAACTTCTGTGATATCCTGTTTTATAATAATCTCTGTCTTATCTATTTCACGGGTTTGTTGTGAGGATCAAAGTAGTTAACCTTTATAAAGCACATAATAAATTATAAAGTTATGAAAATAAAAGTTAGCTTTTATTATTGTTGAATTAGGATTTGAGAAACTCTTATTTAAAAACCTCGTGATACTATTTTTTAAAACTTGTAATTAAGCCAGAAAGGACAAGAATTTCTTTTTAGTACATGACCTGGTTTAAGCCATTATATACTTGAAAATCACCATTGAAATTGCCTGAGTTTCATTGTCTAAAGTAGGCTAATTAAAAAAGAGGACAAAACCCCGATATATCAGAGTTAAAGATGACAAAATGGGGAATTTGCTAAGTGAAAAAGAAAGATGGGGGATGGAGAAGAAGCATAAAAAAAGGATCAGATTTAGTCACCTTCAGGCCATATTGGACTTTCAGCAGAGAAAAAGGCTCCTGGATTCACCAAAAACAAATCCAAAAGGCTCTTACAACCACCTAAACCCAGAAGGGTTCCTTTAACACCATATCAGTTGAATAAAACAGACTTAAGAATGTGAGGATCAAATCTGGTCTTAGATACTTCCTAGATGTGTGATCTTGGACAAGTCACTAACCTCCATTGTCTAGCCCTTGCCATACTTCTGAATTGGAACCAATATATAATATTGATTCTAAGACTAAAGGTAAGAGTTTTAAAAAGTGTGAGGAATATGGGGGCTCCCTAAAGAGAAAAGAGATAAGTGACATATATAGGGAGTAGCTCTAGGGACATAGATCAAAATAGGAAAAAGCAAACACTTTTAGCAAATGAGAATTTTCTTTATTCAAATTACATTGGCTTTACAAAACATCTTGAAAAGTTCAGTAAATGTTATTTTGTGTATGGAAGAGGGAAAAATAATCAGGAACTAGGGACAGGGTTGTGCCTGTATGAGTTGAGAAAAGAAAGGTTATGAGGGAATAGCCAAGGAGTTAATTTTAATGGAAAGTTAAGAACTGACATTTGCCTCTTTATTTCCTTGACTTCCTTTAAGACTCAGCCCAAATCCCATCAAAACCAGGGCTGTCGAAGATGGTGGCAGAGTAAAAAGCAGCTGCATAACCTCTCCTAACCAAAACATATAGGACTCCTCATGAAGACATAAAAACAAATCCAGATAAACAAAGGGACCCCACAATAGGGCGCAGCATTGAAGATACATGGAATTGGGGCATTTCTATGCTATAAAGGGGTGAAACCGTTCTCAATAAAATTTGAGCTGAGCAACCCCTTTGCCCCACACCACCTACAGTACCAAACCTAGTGCAAAAGAGTTAGAGCAAGTTTGGGGCACCCATTAAGTCCTTGGAAGCTACCTGAGATCACCAGGTCCTGCTCCTGAGAGCAGTGAGACTTAAGACCACAAGAGGCTAAAGAAGGCACAGACTTTGAACACAGACCCTGAGCACAGGCATGGATGCAGGCGCGGATGCAGGTGTGGATGTGGATGCTGAGCTCAGGCGTGGACCTTGGGTGGGGACTCAGTGAAGAGGGGTGCATGACTGTGGAAGAAGCACCCTGAGACTGTTAAAGAACCCTCAGGCAGAGGAACAAGCAAGGGGACCACTAGGAGGCTTGACCCTAAGAACAAGTAGAACAGAGACCTCAGGAGCCTAAAGAGTGCAGACAGACCCTAGGTGTGAGGATAAACCTGAGAGGACACAAGGCTCACAATGGCAAGCCATCCACAAGAACTCCAAAACAGAAAGATCAACAAGAAGAAATCTTTAACACTCGACAACTTTTACACAGAGAAAATCCAGACAACAGAGCAAGCAGCAGAGGAGAACAATCAAATAATCAAATCCAAACCTTCCCAAAATAATGAAAACTGGTCACAAGATATTGAAGAGTTCAAATCTGAGATGAAGAGAAAGATGGAAGAGATCTGGAAAGAAAATAACAGCTTAAAAGGCAGAATTTTGCAATTGGAAAGTGAGGCAAGTAAACTGAAGACCAGAAATTACTAGATTGAAAAGGAAAACCAGTCTCTAAAGGCTAGAATTGAGCAACTAGAAGCTAATGATCTCTCAAGACAGCAAGAACAAATAAAGCAAAGTCAAAAGACTGATAAATAGAAGGAAACATGAAATATCTCAATGAGAAATTGACAGATGAAGAAAACAGGTCTAGAAGAGACAATTTGAAAATCATTGGTCTCCCTGAAAAAGTAGAAATTAATAGAAATTTGGACTCCATACTACAAGAAATTATCCAACAAAAGTGCCCAGAAGTTCTTTAATAAGAGGGCAATATAGACATGGAAAGGATTCATAGATCATCCTCTACACTAGATCCTGAAAAAAAAATAACCCAGGAATATAATAGCCAAATTCAAGAGTTTCCAAATAAAAGAAAAAATTTTACAAGAAGCCAGAAAGAGACAAGTCAGATATCAAGAAGCACCAATCAGGATCACACAAGATCTGGCAGCCTCCACACTAAAAGACCGCAAGGCTTGGAATATGATATTCAGAAAGGCAAGAGAGCTGGGTCTACAACCAAGGATCACCTACCCATCAAAACTAACTATATACTTCCAGGGGAAAGTTTGGGCATTCAACAAAATAGAAGATTTCCAAGTATTTGCATAGAAAAGACCAGGACTAAATGGAAAGTTCAATATCCAACCACAAAAATCAAGAGAAACATGAAAAGGTAAATAAGAAACAGAGGGGAAAGAAAGAAAACTCTTATTTTTTAAATTTGCCTCTTTAAGAGCTTCAATAAGATCTAATTATTTGTATTCCTATGTGGAGAAATGTTATGTGTAATTCTCTGTAGTGAACTCTATTCAATATTATAGTATTCACTATTGTAGTAATTAGAAGAATTATTCATAGGGAGAGGTTGGAGGACTAAATGATCTAAAATGATATGGGGGGGTGGGAAATAGGGGGGTGAATAGTAGAGGACACCAAGAGAAAATTGAATGAATAAGAAAAATAGGATATTCTATTACACACAAAGAGGGCATGGGAAGGGGAGGGGATGAATACTATTATAAGAAAGAGAGGAAGAGAGCACTAAGAAGTAAATTTAAACCTTACCCTCAGTGTAATTAACCCTGAGAGGGAAGAGTAGCTATATCCATTGGGATATAAAACTCTATCTAACCTTACTGAGAAAGTCAGAAGGGATAAACCAAGAGGAGCAAGGGAGTGGGGAAGTCAAAAAAGGGAGGGGAGAAGAAGGGGGAGGAAATTCATTAGGCCTTAAAAATAAAAAGAGGGGAATAATAAGGGAGGGGGTAGAAAGGAAAGTAAATCAAGGGAGGGGACAAGGGTTATTGGCTTAAAGCAAACCACTGGTTTAAAAGGAAATAGTGTAAGAAGAAGAGGTAGAACTAGGAGAGGATACCAAAATGTTGGCAAATACACAACTGATAATTATAACTCTGAATGTGAATGGGAGGAACTCGCTCATAAAAATGGAAGCAAATAGCAGAGTGGATTAGAAACCAAAATCCCACCATATGTTGTCTACAAGAAACACATATGAGGTGGGTGGACATACAGAGGTTTAAGGTAAAGGGCTTGAGCAAAATCTTTTGGGCTTCAAATGAGAAAAAGAAGGCAGGAGTGGTGATCATGATTTCTGACAAAGCCAAAGTAAAAATAGATATGATTAAAAAAGACAGGGAAGGTAATTACATCCTGATAAAAGGCAGTATAGACAATGAGGAAATAACATTGCTCAATATGTATGCACCAAATGGCATAGCATCCAAATTATCACCTCTATTATTTAACATTGTACTAGAAACACTAGCAGTAGCAATTAGAGAAGAAAAAAGAATTAAGGTATCAAAATAGGCAATGAGGAGACTAAGCTATCACTCTTTGCAGATGATATGATGGTCTCCTTAAAAAATCCTAGAGAATCAACTAAGAAGCTTGTAGAAATAATCAACAACTTTAGCAAAGTTGCAGGATACAAAATAAATGCACATAAATCATCAGTATTCCTATATATTTCCAATACATCACAACAGCAAGAGGTAGAAAGAGAAACACCATTTAAAATCACACTAGATAATATAAAATACTTAGGAATCTATCTACCAAAATAAACACAGGAATTATATGAAAACAACTACAAAACACTTTCCAAACAATTAAAACTAGATCTAAACAATTGGAAAAACATTGATTGCTCATGGGTAGGATGAGCTAACGTAATAAAAATGACCATTCTACCCAAATTAATTTACCTATTTAGCGCCATACCTATCAAAGTACCAAAAAACTTTTTTACTGAATTAGAAAAAACTATAACAAAGTTCATTTGGAATAACAAAAGACCAAGAATATCAAGGGAAATAATGAAAAAATGTGAAGGAAAGTGGCCTAGCAGTACCAGATATTAAACTATACTATAAAGCAGCAGTCATCAAAACGGTATGGAAATGGCTAAGAGACAGAAGGGAGGATCAGTGGAATAGACTTGGGGTAAGTAACATCAGCAAGACAGTGTATGATAAACCCAAAGAGCCCAACTTTTGGGACAAAAATCCATTATTTGACAAAAACTGCTGGGAAATTTGGAAAACAATATGGCAGAGATTGGGTTTAGATCAACATTTCACACCCTACACCAAGATAAATTCAGAATGGGTGAATGACTTGAATATAAAGAGGGAAACTATAAATAAGTTGAGTGAATACAGAATAGTATACTTCTCAAATCTCTGGAAAAGGAAAGATTTTAAAACCAAGCAAGAGTTAGAGAAAATAACAAAATGTAAAATAAATTATTTTGATTATATTAAATTAAAAAGCTTTTGTACAAACAAAAACAATGCAGCCAAAATCAGAAGGGAAACAACAAATTGGGAAGAAATCTTTATAACAAAAAACTCTGACAAGTGTCTAATTACTTAAATATACAAAGAGTTAAATAAATTGTATAAAAAATCAAGCCATTCCCCAATTGATAAATGGGCAAGGGACTTGAATAGGCAATTTTCAGATAAAGAAATCAAAGGTATCAATAAGCACCTGAGAAAGTATTCTAAATCTCTAATAATTAGAGAAATGCAAACCAAAACAACTTTGAGATATTACCTCACACCTAGCAGATTGGCTAAAATGATAGAAGGGGAGAGTAATGAATGTTGGAGGGGATGTGGCAAAATTGCGACATTAATGCATTGCTGGTGGAGCTGTGAACTGATCCAACCATTCTGGCTGGCAATTTGGAACTATTCTCAAAGGGGCTATAAAAGAATGCCTGCCCTTTGATCCAGCCATAGCATTGCTGGTTTTGTATCCCAAAGAGATCATAGATAAACAGACTTGTATGAAAATATTTATAGCCACACTTTTTGTGGTGGCAAAAAACTGGAAAAAGAGGGTATGCCCTTCAATTGGGGAATGGCTGAACAAATTGTGGTATATGCTGGTGATGGAATACTATTGTGTTCAAAGGAATAATAAACTGGAGGAATTCCATGTGAACTGGAAAGACCTCCAGGAATTGATGCAGAGGGAACAGAGCAGAACCAGAAGAACATTGTATACAGAGACCAATACACTGTGGTAAAATAGAATGTGATGGACTTCTGTATTAGCAGCAATGCAAAGACCCAGGACAATTCTGAGGGATTTATGGAAAAGAATGCTACCCACATTCAGAGGAAGAACTAAGGAGTGGAAACACAGAAGAAAAGCAACTGCTTGAACACATGGGTTGAGGTGGACATGATTGGGGATGTAGACTAGGAACTACCACACCAATGCAACTATCAACAAATTGGAAATAGGTTTTGTTCAATGACATGTTAAAACCAGTGGATATGGGCATTAGCTATGGAGGGGGGGGAGAGATCAGGGGGTGAAGGGGAAAGTAAGAGCATGAATCATGTAACCATGTTAGCTTTTCCAAAAAATGTTAAAAAATGTTAAAATTTTATTTTAATTTAATTTTAATTTAACATTTAAAAAATGTTAATATTTTAAATGTTAAAAAAAAAACCCAGCACTTTCCCATTATCTTTCTCTTTTGGAGTGCCTTCCATCTAATTTGTATATATTTGAATATGTAGTCTATCTATGTAATTGTTTGTATGTTGTCTCTTCTATTAGAATATAAGCTCCTTGGGGGCAAGGACTGTCTTTTGGCCTTTCTCTGTGTCTCCAACACTTAGCACAGTGCTTGGCACATAGTAAATACTCATTTATTTGTTGACTTTAAGAGCATTTGAAAGAGTTGCTGAAGTATTTCTCCAAGTATAGCTGGGGAAAAATAGGAGAATTACTTTCCATAGGAGATGTAGAAAAATCTGACAGAGGTACAGCAATGTACTCCTAAACTCTGTGATTTTCCCCTTCTATGTTGGGTGAGTTTTGCTTTCTTTTAACTAGAAAATGGAAAAATCCAACTGAGCAGAAACCTAATAATTAGTCAGGAAATTCTATTATAACACTGTATTCTACTGAGGTGTTAACTACCTATGCTTGGGGAGAAAGATCTCTCTAGTCTTTCTTTTTTTCCTGTGAAAACTCTAATTCAGTTTTCCTCAAATATTTATTGCATGTTGTCATTGCTCTTAAAATTTCACTAGCTTCCAATTTTCTTTCTCATCAAATCTAAACTCCTCAGTTTTATATTTTATCATTTGGTTTCAAAATATCTGATTTTGTTTCCCACTCCTCTTCAATTACACTCAAATCATGCTAGTGTCCTAATTGTTCCATGAACATATTATATTCTTGTTCATCTCTCTGCCTTCACTCTTAATTTTATCCCTTGGAATTTTCTCCTCTTCTTTTCTTTTCTTTTCTTTCCTTTCCCCTCTCTTTCCTTTCCTTTCCCTTCTCTATTCTCACTTTCTAGGTAGTTCAAGGCCTGGCTCAAATTTCATCTCCAATATGGAGGCTTCCTTGATAACTTCTTTCTCTGAATCAATCAATCAATCAATCAATCAATCAATCAATCAATCAATTAATCCACAAATCTAAACCATGGTATTATAGTCTCAACTACACAATTCAATACTCAACCATATACTGTCTTTTAAATGAATTTTGTTTCATATCACCTACATTCACCATAGCCATCTAAAAGTTTTACTTGTCTCTAAGCTCTTCTCTTACAAGTCAACAAATCAAGTCAACAAGTATTTATTATGTATTATGTACATATTGTGTGTTAGATACTTTGCTAAACATTGGGAATTTTATTTTAAAGACAAAAGACAATCTCTGCTTTTAAGAAGCTTATAGAAATTAATCTTCTACAGAATTGCCTAAATCATTTTGCTAAAGAGCACATATGACTTCACTTCCTACTCTACCACTTTACCGATTTGATAAAACCATTTGATAAAACCTCATGGCTCCCTATAACCTCTAGAATCTTCCTTTTGACATTTAAAGTTTTTAATAATCTGGTTCCATTCTATCTTTCTAGACTTTTCCACATACTGTATGGGTCATTAACACTTGCTTATTTACTATTACTTATATGCACACCATCTTCCTTTTGGTGCCTTAGCACTATCTGTCTCATAATTAGTTTCTCTGCCTTCCATCAAAATTTAGTTCAAACATGATCTTCTAGAGAAGGCCTTTCCTGGTCCCCTGAGCTACTAGTGCTGTCCCTTCTAAGGTTCTGTATATCTCTTGTATATTTCTGTTTCTGTACTTAAATTTGAGCTTCTTGAGGCCATGGTTGGCTTTTTTAAATAAGTAACTTTTTCATTGTGTCCTCAGCACTTAACCCAATGCCTGGCTCATAGCAAGAATTTAAAGTTGCTTGATTGATTGCTCAGTCTTGTGACATCCAGTAGAGGATGGGGAATTCACATGAAAGAAATTTCAGATCCCCTAAACAGTGAAGTAAATATGCCTTTTCTCCTTCTGCCGAAGTCCTGTCCTGATGTTCTACCATGCTAAGTGGTGACTCGATTTGTTAAAGACTATGTTAACAAAACACAAACCCTGACAGGTTCTTCCATCTAGAAAGACTTTCTTGTATGATACATTGTATGCTCACTCTTCAAGAACTATTCTACATAATTTTGGGGAGGGGGTGATATCCTTTCAGGTTGGTCATAAGGTGCTGCACCGACTAAATTGTTATCTATGTTAGTAAAGGAATTATAACCTATAGATTAGAAGGGTGATGGCCTTTGATCTGAAAGTCTCTTCAGAAGTTATCATCTAGTCTAAACTCTAAATTCACTTTGCAGAGGAGGAAGCTATGGTCCAGAGGTCAAGTGACTTGTCTGAGGTCATCTTTCTGTGTATCAAGCATTGTTCCAAGTGCTAATGACATAAAGATAAAATGAAACAGTCCCAGACCTCAAGGGGTTTATGGACTACTGTTCGATCTCTCATGTACACAAATAATTCAATTCAGCATACAAAAAAACAAATGTAAGGTGATTCTGGAAGGGGCTATTAATCACTGGAAGATTGGGATAGGCCTCTTAGAGAATACCAATTTTTTTAAGAATTATTTAAGAATTATTGGCGTTTATTTTATACTGGTTTCAAACAAAGAACACAAAGAAAGAGTCACAGCTGTGAAGGGGTTACAAATCATACACAACCCATTAAAATCTAAAAAGTAAAGAGATAGGTACAAGGGCAAGGGCCAAATTCCAACTACCAATTAGTAGGGGGTTAATTCTGGGAGCAGAAATATATTTCATGGAGATTTTTACTAATTTAGTCCTGTCTTCCTCATTTACAGAATTGGACCTGGTCAGATAAAGTCTAGACTAGATTGTCCGGCTCTAGCCTTATCTAAATAATAATTTTTAGGGTTCAGCCTTCTTAATTATCAAGGAGAAAAATGGTTAACTCAGTAGCTGCTGGTCTGCTAAGGACTCAAAGCTTTCCAATAAGAATATTAAGAAAAGGTGGGGATCTGAAAATGAGTCAAAAGAGGAGCCTTAGATTTTTACCTTAGATGGCCCATTCTATCTGCATCTGACATGCAGTGCAGAAAAATCATACACACAGTTTTACTTGCCAATGATTTTGTAATGGGATCCAGATAAAACATCTATTACAGACTCTATTTCTCTAAATGACTCCTAATAGCCTCCTGGAGGGGTCAAGTTGTTTTTTGGATTAACCTACCTGCTGGTACCAGAGCTTTTCAGGGCTCAGGTGACCAGGACCAAACACAAAGACTGCCTCAGCCTGGATTGGTCATGTAGGGAATCCAGAGAACAGGCCCTAATTTTGACCCTGTTTCTCCAATTGCTTGCTAAATGCCTAGGGGGCAGATCAGTTGATTCTGATTCATCCCTCACTCTAGCACACATGGGTTATGGACCTCCCAGAATTAGAGGTGTTCTCACCTTTGGTGATTAAATCTAAAGATGGGCGGTGTAGGCTTAATCTAATTATCACAATGTAGACTTTTTATCTTTGATGACAAGTTTCTTGAGAGCAAGATCTTGTACTATATTTCTTCTGTTGTTATTTATCCTCTGTTTTCCTTGGTCTGGTAGTTTTTGAATTTGGCTATAAAATTCCTGGAAGTTGTCAGTTGTGGATTAAATGTAGGAGGTGATCTGTGGATTCTTTAAATTTCTACTTTTCCTTCTTATTCGAGAATGTCAGGGCAGTTTTTTTTGGATAATTTCCTGTAAGATGATGTCCAAACTTTTACTTTTGTTATGATGTTCTGGTAGACCAATAATTCTTAAATTGTTTTTTCAAGATCTGTTCTCCAGAAATTTGGTTTTATCAATGAGGTTTTTCATATTCTCCTCAAATTTTTCATTTTTAAATTTTGTTTTTATATAGTCTTGCTGCCTTGTGAAATCATTTGCTTCTAGTTGTTGAGTTCTATTTTTTAAAGACTGAATTTCATCCCTGGATTTTTGGTCATCCTCCTTCTGGTCTGATTTTCTTTTTAGATCATCTTTTGCCTTCTTTGATTTGTTTTTGAGCTGGTCAATTTTGGCTTTCAAGACTTTATTTTCTTGTTTTAGTTCATGTATTTCCCTTTTCAAATTGTCTTCAGTCTCTCTTGATTGCTTTTTTGAGTTTCTGAAGTTCTTGAGTTAATTGAATTTTGAGATCTTCCAAAGCCTGTGTCCAATTCGCTGGAGCTTCCTGATCTTCTTCTATTTCATTTGCTCTTTTTTTGCTTCCTGGAAAGAAGCTGTCAATTGTAATTTCTTTTCTCTTTTTCTGTTTACTCATATTTTTCCCTTCTCTGTTCTTCTAGTTTAAACAGACAGATTTAATGAGCTTTGATGAAAGATCTTTCCCCAGCTGGCAATGGAGGTTTGTAGTTAGGTTCTCTGCAGTCTATGGGGGAAGGGTGTTGGAGTTTCCCTGCCTTCTGAAGACTTCTTGCCTGTCCAATTGATGGGACTAAGCCTGGATTAGTCTGTATTGCTTAATGTGCCTTGAGGCTAAAATCTCCAGAGAGGAAAAAAAATAGGGGGTAGAGCAAGATGGAGTGTTTTTGCTGAGCTCTCCAGCAGTTGGGTTCCCTTGCTCTGTCCTGCTATTAGACCTGGTTTTCTTTCCTCTCGAAGCTCTCTGTTTTCTATCTGTGGTAAAGCCAATAGGTCTGAAGTTTTGCTCTATCTAAGCCGCTATCTTCTGAGCATTTTTTCGTGTGTTTCTCTGGCTTTCTCCTCTAGTCACCTCCCTGGTGCCTGTGTTCAACTCCCCGAGTCCTATGCCAGCAAGGCCTTCTCTCTGGGATGGTGTGCCCACCCACCTAGTGATTTCAGGGGCTGCTGGAGACTCCACACAGCCCATGGGGGAGGGGTCCTGGGATTCACCTTCTATACCTTCAGACCCAACAATTCAAGAATTCAAGCCTTTTTCTTGTTGTACCTCTTGAGCTGTCCAGCAGTAGGATCCCCTGCTCTGTCCTGCTGTTAGATTTGGTCCTCTTTCTTCTTGAAGAGCTTTGTTTTCTATCTTGGTGTGGAAAGGGTGTGGAGGTCTTAAGATTTGCTCAGTCTAAGCTGCCATCTTCCCGGAATTCCTGTACTTTGATTACTAAGAGGACCAAAGACATCATGAGGATGATGTCTTGAATTGCATATGAGTTGAGATTTAAGTGACACAAAATTGCATAAAGTCATCAGCTCTCTCTCTAGCTCTGTCTTGGACTCTCTCTTCTAGGGTCATCTAAGTCCACTGGCACAACAAAAGACAAGATGACTAGCAATGGCCCTGGATGAAGTGAATAATCTTGGAATCTTCAATATCTGACCAAGCTCTCAGCACTCTACAGCACCTGCTTAAGCTGCCTTCATAGCCACTGAAACGAAATGTTCTCATCCCCTCCTTCTTCTGGGGAAAGTCTTCATTGCCTGGGGTAGACATCCCCTTAACTCAACAAAGGGTTTGAGGTCTCATTTAGCCCATCTGCTGAGATAATTTTACCAAGGTGTGACCACTGTGCGTGCTCTCAGGGCTACGGATCATAGTTGATATGTATGTTTGTGTGTGTGTGTGTGTGTGTGTGTGTGTGTGTGTGTGTATGAAGTTATTGTCAATTAGGGAACATCCTTCATCAATGGATGTAGAACCCATCTTTGACTTAGCAGATAAATCTTAGAGAATTTATTCAGGCATGTAGAGGTTAAATGACTTGCCCAGGGTCACAGCTAATAAGTGACAGAAGATGAAATTGAAACCTGGTCTTTCTTACCTTAAGTCTAGCACTTTATCTGCTATGCCAAGCTGCCTCTAAGTGGGTCACAGAGGGCTTTAATAAAGCCATTTTCTTGTTTTAGTACATGTACATTTGAAAGGCTCTGTTCATAGTGAAGGCAATTTGGAAGAATAAGCAGCAGCCCCTCAGGGAAAAGTGCCCATTCGCCAAGTGCAAACCAATGTGTGTGACACCATTTCTCAATCAGCCACACTTACAGTGTCTGATGTTTCATAAAAACAATGACAACAGGAGCTGTTGAAGGAGATTACCTTATGTGCCCACCACAGCTTGGAAACAGTTGTTGCCATGGAAAACAGCGAGTGCTCCTGATGAGGTGAATTCTGAGAATGCTTCAGGGCAGGGTTGGGCATGGCAACCCCCCCCCCCCCAGAGAAATCATGAATGCTTCTGATGAAGAGGATGCTCTGTTGCTTTCCTCTGTCCTAGTCCTGACAGCCTGACCCCCGACCTCACCTCTCCGGAGTCTCTGAACTTGGTTGTGATCCTGGTTTTGACCCGCTTATACTTCTTGCCCTTTTGTTAGATGACACATATTTCAGCTAATCCAGGGAACGTTTCTGGCCCCTGTGTGGTGAGAACATTCTCCTTCTCCAAGTGGAAGAAAACCTCACTTAATTCGTGCCATCAGATGCATTCAGCCACAGCCAATGATGGATCCAGACCCTAGACTTTTCTCCATACAGGGCTAGTGGGGAACAGTATACTCATTTTGATCAGCTATTCATCATAAAAGACAACAAATTCTCCTGAAAAGGAATCACAAATTGAGAATCATCAGCTTTGCCTATTGAGTCACAGGAGTGAAAGGAGAGGGGCAAGAAGGAAAACTAATAAAGTCTTTGATAATCACTGCCTGTATGACTTTTGTAAAGTCAAACTCCCTGGACTTCAGTTTCCTTAGCTATAAAAATGTGGGAGTTTGAATAGATGTCTCCTGAGGTTCTTTCCAGCTCTAGATCTAGGAATATATGATAATTTTAATAGCTATCATGCTTATTGCACTTTAAGGTTTTTAAATTTAAGGATATATATTTTATTATTTTAATTATATATATATATATATATATATATATATATATCACTATCTTCATATAATGGAGTAGGAAACTAAGGCTCAGAGAGATTAAACGACTTCATCCAGTTAGGTCATACAATAAGTGTCTGAGGCAGAATTCGAACTCAGTTATTTCCAACTCTAGTCCACATAGAGGTGTCTATAAGGAAGGTCATTTCCTTTGTCAAATTCATTGCTTACATATTTTTCTTTTTATCTATGGCCAATTACTGAAAGCCACTGATTCTTGTTGTTAGCTGTTAAGAAGAAAGAGAATAAAGAGGAATGATATGAATCGGTTTCATTACTTTTTGAACTCTTTATCTTTGTGCTTTCAGCTTCTATCTATATCTGACAAAAGGGAAGCATACCCAGATGCACTCACCTGTACTGGAAAAAAACATTTATAATATTGGTGGTAATGCTTAATATTTGAGTTTTATAATTATCCTACATGGGGGTAGGGTATAATTCCCATTTTGCCAGTGAGTAAATTGAGGAGGGTAAGCAAGTGACTTACATAGAAAGTGGCATACATAGAAAGTGAGAGGCAAAGTTGGAACAGAAACCCACAGTTGTTACAGTATTCCGTGCTGAAAACACAATTTATGTGAAAACACAATTCATCAGGCTGAAACAGGAAATACAAATGTAATACTCAAGCTCACTCAGCTCAAGGGTCATTCAATAGTAGGAAAGGGGTGGAGATGGGGAGGGATTGGGGGGACTAGATCTGTTTGAATGAATCTCCTTACAAAGTATGTGACACTTGTTATATTTTCTTGAAAATATAAAGTGAAAGTTTTTCCATGAAAAACTGGACCTAGACCTTAATGAGCCTGATTAAAAAAGAAGAAGCCCTGAAGGAAACTGCCTGGCACTTAATGTTTATTGACTAATTTATTCACTGGACAAAAGTACTTAGAAGAAAGTTTCTGAACTTTAAACACTTCCAGTAGCATTTTGATGCTTGAAACTAAATGGATTCTGGTCTACATAGATAATGGAGTTGTCCTCCCATTAGGAAAACCAATCTGGTCTCTGTTGCCCAGCACTGAGCCTTCAGCACTCTAAATTTTGGCTCCAATAGATAGCAGGAGAGGAACATTTCTTTTCCTCTATCCCTTTCCCCTTTGGTATTTCAGGAACTCTGACTCATCTGTGGATAATTAGCTTAGTTGGTTAGGGCACCAGACAGATGAAGTCAAGGTTGTGGGTTTGAACCTCAAACTTCTCAAATTAACTTTGTTGTGCTCACAGTCATCCTAGCCAATACACCAATTATTAAAGAGGGGGCAGAAAGGAAGGGAACAAATATTTAAGTGCCTACTATGTGTCAGACACTGTGCTAAGTGCTTTTACAGATTCCTCTGATTCTAACAACTATCTTGTGAGGTAGGTACCATTATAATCCCCATTTTTACAATTGAGGAAACTGAGGCATACAAAAGTTAAATGACTTTGCTTGGGGGTCACACAGCTGGTAGTGTCTGAGGCTGGATTTAAATTCAGGCCTTCCTGACTCCATACTCAACATTCTAAGTACCATACTCCTCTCTGCTCCTAATTTAATACTTAATTATATTCCAAGTATGGCACTAAGACTACAAAGATTTCTAAAAATAGCCTTGTTTCTGCCCTAAAAAATCTTATGTTCTATCCTAAACAATAATTCACATCCCTGTGGAACTTAGAAGTTCAGTAAGCCTGTCAGATAAGTAGTATAAATTGATTATTCCTATTTTACAGATAAGAAAATAGACAAATTAAGTCATATATCCATGGACACAAATGCTAAGAGCCACAATTAGAATTTAAACCCATAAATTTCCTGGCTCTAAATTCAAATCCAAGACCTTTGGTATACTATTCAACTTTATATATTGTAAAAGCATGGTCAAAAGGGACTATTGGGTAGAATAATGGTAATTCAGTATAAATGCATCCCCACCCCAGAAGGGGAGGGAAAGTAAAAGCTGTAGCAGCAGCAGCAGCAGCTGCAGCAACAGTAGTAGTAGTAGTGGTGGTGGTGGTGGTGGTGGTGGTCATAGTGGTTTTAGTGGTAGTAGAAATAATAATAATAATAATAATAATAACTGGTTTTTATATAGCATTTTAAAGTTTACAAATCCCTTTTCATAGATTTTCTCATTTAAACTTCATAACAACCCTATAAAGTAGACACTAGTTATTATCATCTCCATTTTGCAGATGAGGAAACTGAGTCTCAGAAAGGATAAATGACTAACTCTTTGTAACATAAATAGTACATGGATGAGGTATACCAGGATGACTAGCACCTCTGGTTTGAAGGTTTGCCAAGCTCTTTTCAGAGATGCTTATCCACTTTTGGTGTCTACTTGATGCTCAACTCTCCCTGTGGTTCCAAGAAGCTGTAACATATGCAATGACCATACTTTGGTAAACCATCTTGGCATATGTTCCAATTAGTTGTGTCATAAAAGAAAACACAGACCAAAGAAATAAAGAAAAATAAAGTTAAAAATGCTTTAATATTCATTTAGACTCTATAAGTTCTTTCTCTGGAGGGGGATAGCACTTTTCATCATAAGTCTTTTAAAATTATCTTGAATCTTTGTATTGCTGAAAATAGCTAAGTCATTCACAGTGATCATCATACGATATTGCTGTTACTCTGGGTAATGTTCTCCTAGTTCTTTTTCATTTTACTGCATCAGTTTAAGTAAATCTTCCCAGGGTTTTCTGAAAACTGCTCATCATTTCTCATAGCACAGTAGTATTCCATCACAATAATATACCACAATTTGTTCAGCCATTCCTCAATTGATGGATATCTCCTCAATTTCCAATTCTTTACCACCAACTGTTAAAATTTTTTTGGTACATATAGATCTTTTTTCCTTTTTTAAAAAATCTTGTTGGGGTTCAGATCTAGAAGGGGTATTACTGGGTCAAAGGATATATACACAGATTAATAATTTTCAAATTTATAATCCTTTGTACATAATTCCAAATTGCTCTCCAGAATGACTGGATCAGTTTGCAACACAACTCCACCAACAGCGTATTAATGTTCTAATTTTTCCACATTCCTTTCAATGTTTGTCATTTTCCTTTTCGGTGATAACAGTCAATTTGATAAGTGTGAAATAGTACCTCAGAGTTGTTTTAATTTGCATTTCTTTAACCAATAGTGATTTAGAGGATTTTTCTCAAATGATTACAGATAGATTTGATTTCTTTATACAAAAATGGCCTGTTCGTATCCTTTGACTATTTTGAGTAATGTTTTATGGTCTTTTAAATTTAACTTAGTTCCTTATATATTTAAGAAATAAGGCCTTTATCAGAGAAACTTGCTGTAAATTCTCCCTCCTCTCCATTTTTCAGCTTTCCTTCTAATCTTTGTTGCATTGGTTTTGTTTGTGCAAAACCTTTTAAATTTAATGTAATAAAATATACATTTTACATCACATAATACTCTTTTTCTCTCATTTGGTCATAAATTCTTACCCTATCCACAGATCTGACGTGTAAATTATTCCTTGCTTCCTTATTTTGCTCATGGATACATGACAATATTTTATGCTTTAAAAAAACTCTTTATGTGTAAATCATGTACACATTTTGAGTATATATCTTGGCATATGGCATGAAATGTTAGTCCATACCTTGCTTCTGCCAAACTTTCTTCCAGATTTTCCAGCAGATTTTGTGAGTTCTTGTTCCAAAAGCTTGGATCTTTGCATTTATCAAAAACTAGATTACTTTGGTCATTTACTATCATATATTATATACTTTACCTACTCCACTGATCCAGCACTCTATTTCTTAGCCGGTACCAGATTGTTTTGATGGTTACCACTTTGTAATACAGTTTGAGATCTAGGCCACCTTCCTTCACAGATTCCCTTGAATCTTGACCTTTTGTTCTTCCGGAAGAATTCGTCATTATTTTCTAACTCTATAAAATAATTATCTGGTAGTTTGATTGGTATGGCACTCAAGTGATTTAATTTAGTTAGAATTGTCTTTTGGTCTCTTTTAAGCCTGCCTCCATCACATCCAAATTTACTTATTCTGCATCTTCTCAGCTAAGCTGTCAAGCTCAGTTTGGCTGGTATGAGAATAACAGTGGGTTCATGCATTTTGAAGGAATACATTTTAACCTGAACCACTGATTGAAGCTTTAACAGAGATGAATTTGGAGTAAATGGAGAACCACCAAGAGTCATAAGAATAGATCAAGATATATATACATATATATGTATATATATGCACATAAATGTATATATATTTTTCTTTTCATGACAGAGAGGTGTAGTGATACTAGAGCAAAATATTGTATATATAATCAGATTCAGTCACTGTATGAAGTGTTTTTGCTTAATTATTTTTATTCATTAAAAGGGATTTTGGGGAAGTGGGAGAGGGTTCTCCCTCCCCAATGATGTTAACAACAAGTTTCAATAAAACTTTTTTTTGTAAGAGACAAGGTCTTAACCCAAAGGAATTGTTTCAGTGGTGGGAATTTGAGGCTACACAACAGTCCAATAGGGAAGCTATTTTTCAGATCACCCACCATAGAGACTGATGGGACAAAGGGTCAGCAACAAAGAACTGGGGCCAAGAATAAAGTTGCTTCTCTATAATTAGCCCTCCCATATCTTTTATTCCTCCACTTCCCTACTTTGAGATTCCCACTCCCAACAACATTAGGGCATTATCAGAGGAAAAAATGGCTTTTTTTTGCCTTTGGATACAATAAAGATTTGCTTTTTCTAGAGGTTGTTTCTCATATATTTTCTGCTAATAAGGACTTAACCACAGATAAGTTTTCTTTTGATATAAGGCTGCTTAGTGGTTAATGCCTAGGAAGGAATGCAACTTGGATGTGAGATGTAGAGGACATTATTTTATATCACATTTCCTCCAAGACCTTGAAATCAGACTGTATGGGAGATGAAATCTTGGTAAGAGTACCACAGAAAATAGGTGGCTAGCCCTTTCTGCTGCCTTCTTGGAGAGAGTCTATGGTAGTTGTGCCCAGATTAAGAACATCTGTCGCAGGGTAATTCTGTCACTTCTTGACATTTTTCTCTTCCCAATTCAGCTCATCAAACACTTATCCAGAACGTACTCTGTGCAAGGTACCCAGAGAAGGAACAAATTCCCAAAGCCTTAGGAACCCCAAATTTCTCATCTCTACCCCCTTCCTTCCTTCCTAAGGGAAATGAAAGGGAAGAGTGTTTTACTCAACTGTTCTACATCATTTGTTTCTTCTATAAACTTGAGATGTGAGATTTCCTGACCCCAAATGTTCTCAGACTGAACACATCAGTTAGTTTCCAGAATAGCCTTTAGTCACTCTTCGTCAATATTCAGATGGAAATCATTCCTTGGCTTCTTGTCTTGAAGCATAAAAGCACAAGTTGAATTCCAAAGGCCCAGCCAAATAAAGCTTTCTAGTCAGCAAAGCTAACTTCTGGGTTTGGCATTGTGAACTGAGTATGTTTAAACTTCAGAAAATGAAGAAAATGCCAAGGGAGAGGATACAAGCTAATTTCAGGTTGTTGTTGTGTTGTTTTTTTTAAAGGGGAAGAGTAGAACATTTATTAACATCTAATCCTGTTAAGATTTTCTACACCATATGCCTGAAGGAGAGAACATGTGAAATGTGTACTAATTACTCCTGGTTTGTCATGTGTGTACATTTTCAATGCAGTCCCTGACCTTTTTGTTAATAACTTCACATTATATTCATTGACCTGAAACAAATTGAATTCAGTGGCACTCACTCAAGAATTGAATTACATAGTGTTCTTAATTGGTCTCTTATTTAAATGTGAAAAAGTAACGGTTTGCCACCTGTAATTTTTTTTTCTTAAGAAATTCCGTCAGTGTGTGTTTGTGTGTGTGATTTAAGAATAATGGCTCACGATGGAAACAGTAGAGAAGAACAAAAGATTTACTGGAAACCAAAGCTTTAAAGCAAGGTTGGGGGCCAGAATTTCAATTCCTTCGGAAGCGAACTAACGCATCCTTCTTTCCAAGGATCAGTTTCCAAATTTAGGCAAAGACATTTTTCACGTTCCTTTCTCCCCAACTTTCTTCCTTCCTCCCCCTCTGTCCCCTACCAAAGTGCATGGCTGTGCTCTGCTAATGCCCTTCAGATGCAAACCCAGCGATGTATTAATTACAGTCGTCGAGTATGAGTTGGTTGCGTTAGGGATGCTTCACTGGGGAGTCTCACTTGCGAGCTGTAATGCTCAATCCCTGTAGCCCAGGAGTTATTTCGTTTTTCCTCTCCCCAGCTCTTTGGAGCTTTCTGATGTGATTCAAAATACCTCCAGCTCACAAAATCGGAAATGTTAAGACAGAAGAATATGTTAAGTGTGCCAAGGTATTTTCCGCCGCATTTGTTGGTTTGAAGCCCTTGTAAGCCATTGTCTGCTGGCGAATTACCCTCGCCATCCCCACCCCCAATCTAATTTCACTAGTTTAGTGATGTTCTCCTATCAACCGCTTCCCAGTCAGCAGATATCCCTAGCAACATTGTTCTTAACACTGCTCACTCATCACTCCCCCTTGGAGGATTCTTGAATGTGATCGAAGAGATAGAAGCCGTTTGAAACTTGGGGCTGGGTTTTTCCTCCCCTTCTCCTTCTTTTATCCTAGTGTAAAAATTAATTGTACAGACCGCAGAGAAGAGACTTGCTCTTTACTTACTATATTTAACTTAAAAATGCAAATGTTATTAGTGGCTTGATCATTGATAAGAGTGCCTTTGTACGGGGCTCTAACCTCTATTAGCGGGGATTATGAGGACGTCGGGCCACATTGGCATGTTCCAAGTGTCACCGTGACAGCACTTGCTGCACAAATGCCTGGCTGTCACAGTGAGGTTTATCACTAGGTTTTTCCCTCCGAATGTAGACTAATAAGCCCAGAAATTACAATTGCCTCCCTGCCGAATCTGTGATAGGCGGAAATAATGATATCAGTGCCCTGCTAATCTTCTTGCCTCTACGGCTGGCACCATCCTATTGAGTCACCTGTCATACTCTGCTTTGATGAGGCGAATTCAATCTCTCAGCTATAATGACAATGGAGCCATTTTAATGTTTGGGGATGATTATGTGGAGGTTTCTTTTTGCTCTGTCTTGGCAAGCAAACCAGGTCAACGTTCACTCGGGACCCCCCCTGGCTTGGGCTGTGTGGGAGGCAGGTGGCGTTTGGTGAATATGCTAAGTTATTGAAGGCACGAACATGGAGGGTTATTGGATTATGAGGGCTGGATGGTGGCCATGGCCATGGTGATGCTGATGGAGTAGAGCAGAGGGAGGTGAGGGGTCTAGGAAGGCGTAGCTCTTGACGCTTAGGAAAGCAGTATAGGCATTGGCTGATTGTCCCTACAATTAACTCGAGACTAGGATATTCCCCGATAAAGAATCCCAAATAAAATTGAGGGGAATGTTAAATAATACTAGAAAAAAGATAAACATTTAATGAAGGGGGGGGCGAGAAATGAAAAGGTCATCACAGATGTGTGGAGTACTAATGTGGGACACTAAGAAAAATAAACCAAGTAATCTTCTGTGGATCACCTTCATGCTTAACCACCTTGATCCTCTTGGTTTTAAGGATGATACAGCTGGAAGGACTAAAAACATTTGTTCAATGAGATACCAATTCTGTGTTTAACCCCTGTCCCCTACATAATCAAGAGAAGGATGGATGGGCCATTCTGCAACTGGGTTATAGGACACCCCCTTCCCCAACAAATTCTCTTGGCATGGTTTGGGTAAATGTCTAACTGAGGTGCTTAATGCAGAGAATTCAGAGCATTTTCCTAAATGGGCCTGTTCCTAAAGACAGGAGAAAACAGGTGCAGTTTGCTGCCAGCCTCCACAAATACAGGCTCCTTCTCTAGCCAGCCCCACTCTTTGTGTCGGTGAAAATGAACAAGATGCTGAACCATGTCCTGATAGCACGCTCTTCTCCTGAAGTGTTGTGTGTCAGTCTTCCAGTGAAAGAATCTGGCACATGAAACTACGCATTTGGGATTGGAGCTGTTTCCTGGGGAGCCCTTGCAAAAAGTTTTCCTTCTATGCTTCACAAAGTGGATTTTCAGATCCTTTAGGAGCGTATCAGTCCCTTGAATGAAAAATGACCCCTTTTGGAAGCACTCACAGGTGGGTGCCCCATTTAACCAATAAAGACCTGGAAGGGTGTTTTTATCTCTGGTAATCATATCCCCAAGGAAAAGTAGCATATTTGACATGACCCACAGCCTCTAATCCTTCCAGCAAGGCATGACCCAGAGTTGCCTTATTACTAACATATTTCAAATAGGAAAAAATGGAGAAAAAATTATAATTTAACAGGGAAAACGATGAACAATAGGATTTTGCTCCATTATATTTAATATCTTGGCTGACTCACAAAGAGATGTCCAAGTTACACTTCCCCTCTTTCTTCTTTTTGTGTGTTTGGTTCTTTTCTTACTGTCTGTCTCACATACCTCATGAAGCTAGGCATAGACAACATGTATTTTTTTTTGTTATAGTTAAAGCATGTGGTAAATAATCCGTGTGCTTTCATATTAGTCCCTAAAATACTTTAGGTGTTTTTTGGGCATTCTGAGGGGTGGAACAAGAGTGATGTTAATAAAAATAGGCAATAAATTATTTTCAAGGTAAGAGATGCCTCATATTCATTCATTAAGTCTATATTTGGTTTCTCAAGTTTCTGATAAAAAAAGACCTCTACCTAAATTATATACTGTTATGTTTCAAAGATCTGTCTATCATTCATTATTCAGGATATTTTTACTATCAATAAAAATTAAAATTATCCAATGATTTAGGGCAGTGTTCTGTAGTGGAAAGAGTGCTAGACTTAGAGTCAAAAAGTCCTGGGTTCAAATCCTACCTCTGGTGCTCACTAGCTGTGAGGCCATGGACAAAGAACTTTACCCCTGAGTTTCCTAATTTATAAGATGACAATAATAAATCTGGAGTGCTTATCTTTACAAGGTGGTTGTGAGGTTCAAATAAGTAATATATATATACATATATATATATATGTGTGTGTGTGTGTGTGTTTGTGTGTGTAATTAAGTTGTTGAATTTATATATATGTAAATATACATATATAAATTATTTATACATATATATAAATTCAACAACTTAATTCAACAAACATTTATTAGGCACCTACTATTCGGTAAATATTAAGCTTAGTGCTAGGAAAATAGAATAGTTCAAGTCTTTAAGCATCAAATTGGGGAGATGGGAGGTATACAAATAAAGAGAATATAAAGTTATAAAAGCAATTACAACTGGGCTCCGGAGGGGGGAATGTGTGCACACAGTTCTAAATTTAATCTGCATTATTTAATCTAATCTGTGCTTTCCTAAATCAACAATGGACGAGACAATAAATCAAACCCTGATATGTGTAGTGATTGTTTTCAAACCATTTCAAGCTGGCTCCCAAACACCTTTAGTTTCATGGATCTCAAGAAAGAAGAGGTCTCAGAGACCATTGGTCCAAAATTCTCTTTTTACGTATGAGCAAAGTATAGAAAATTAGCTGTGTTTCGAAGGAAACTAGGAATTCTAAGAGTCAGTTCATTCAGTCAAACATTTATTAAACAACTACTATGTGTCAGCTCTGTGCTAAGTGCTGAAGATACAAAGAAAGCCAAAAGACAGTCCCTGCTTTCAAGTCTAATGGGAGGGACAACATACAAACAACTAAGCATGAACAAGCTATATATATGAAAACTGGAAATAATAGAGGAAAAGCACTACAATTAAGGAGATTAGACATTCTAAAACTTTAGCTGGGGCTTGAAGGAAGTTAGGGAAGCCAGGAGGTAGAGAGGAAGTGAAAAAAGCATTCCATGTGTGGGGAATATTTGGTGAAAATGACCAGATTCCGGAGATGGAGTGTCTTGGGGGAGTTTTGACAGGGAACCAATGAAGTTTACTGAATTTATTAAGAGCTGGGAAAAACTTAAAATAGTACTCATTAGTGTTGTTTAATAGATTTTTGGATGGGCTATGGTCTTAAAATTCAACATTGTAGCCAGTCTGATGATGGGGCATTTTGATCTTAGCAAGGCTGGTGTCTGTCTATAGCCCATACTTCAAAGTTTTTCCAGCTTAGTTAGAGATGTCTCTATTAGCATAGACTTTCTGAACCCAAAGTCACCCCCCCCCCCACCATTAGGAAGCATTAGAGTAAAACCCAAGTAGAGGTAAATATACTACATGGTTAGAAAGGAAAATTATTTTGTCAATAAAGCAGGGTTCCCCCCCTCTGAAATATGCAATCATTGTGCTTAATGATGTGTTCTAAATTTGTGTAATATGTCTCCAATTTACTAAAATCAAATGTCTGAAATAACATGATTATAAGGTATTTATAAAGGAACATCATGCAGCATCAATATAATTAGTTGAACAAGCTCAGCTTGTAGTTCTTGTTTTCTTAAGAGACTGGTGCCCTATTCCCTGCCTAACTGGCTAAGTGGTAAATCAATGAGGACAATGATTTGTGGCAAATTTGTGAATTTTAATGGCTAAGTGGTGGTGTCTTTTCTTAAAACAGATCTCCCTGGAGTGGGCAAGTGTGTGTGTGTGTGTATATTTATTTCTTTGTATTACTGGGTCAGCATGTGTCATGAGCCAAATGGGTATAGATGACAGATTAGCACCAAGACCACCCCAGTAGCATTGGTGTGGGCCTCTGTAATTTAAACTATATTTATTTCTTGCCTCTGTACATAGATTTCAGCAAGAAATATTCCAATATTGAGCACATTTCATGTTTTTATTGTTTTTTATCTTATTCTATAAATTTCACTTGCAACAGAAAGCCAAACTTTCATTAAAATTTGTAAGAACTCAATCAATTAATCAATCAAGTATTTATTAAGCAATTATTTACCTTAATAACCTCTTATGTGTCAGATGCTGTGCTAGACCTCAGGATATAAAGCCAAAATGAAAACAGTCCTTGCCCCCAAGGAACTTACATTCTATCAGACCTGAGAGCAAACATCTCCAGTTGTGCCCATAAATGCAAACTTATTCAATTGTATTTTAACTTATTTGACTGGTTAAACACATAAAAAAACCTTGATGCTACTTATTACCTGTGTGGTATTAGTCTAGTCATTTTACCTGTAAGGCTCTTTGAATCTCAGTTTTCTAATCTCTAATATAAAGGAGTAGACTACATGGCCTCTGAGATCCCTTCTAGACTTTGCCTGAAAAGAAGGTTAGATTACATGATCTCTATGTTGATCTCTTCCAGTTCTAAATCTATGATCCTAACAAAATTTAGAGATATACTTGGGATGTATGTGGGGCATAGATAGCACTACAAGAGAGGATATATTTTTATGAGGAAAAAAAGATATAATCAATCAAAAAACATTTAGTAAACACCTATTGACCCTGGGCAAGTCAAATGTCAAATAAGCTGGAGAAGGAAATGGAAAACCACTATAGTATCTTGGCCAACAAAACCCCAAATGGGGTCATAAAGAATTGAACACAACTGAAATGACTGAACTAAGTTCTGAGGATGCAAAAAGAGGCAAAAGACAGTCCCTGTCCTCAGGGGAGACAACAAGCAAACAACTGTGTAGAAATGACTAAATACCAAAAAAAAGGAAATAATTAACAGAAAGAAGTCACTAGAATTAAGAGAAATTAGGAAAGGCTTTCTAAAGAAGATAGGATTTTACTTGGTACTTTAAGTAATCCAAGGGAAGCCAGAAGGTAGAAATAAGAGGGAAAGCATTCTGAGCACAGAGATTAACCAGCAAAAATGTCTAGGACTGAGAGATGGAATGTTTTATCCATGGATCAGCCAGAATGCTAGTGTCATTGGATTGAGGAGTACAAAGTGGAGGATAAGATGCCAGAAGGCAGCAAATTAGGGGGATGAGGTAGGTTTTGAAGGGCTTTGATCACCAAACAGAGAATTTTGTATTTGGTCTTTGAGGTGACAGGAATTGTCTTTATTGAATAAGAGGGTAACATGCTCATATCTGCACTTTAGGGAAAATCACCAAGATAGATTGGAGAGAAGAGAGACTTGAAGTAGTCAGATGTTATAGCAAGCTATTGAAGTAATAATACAAGGATGAAGTGTCGAGGGCCTGTACTAGGATTGTAACAATGTCAGAAGAGAGAAGGGACCACATTCAATATTTGTCGCACAGATGAAAGAATTGGATCTGGAAAGTTAAAGATAGTGAGAAGTTGAGTTTGACCCCTTGGGTTTAAGTTTGAGGGTCGGGGAGGATGTTGTTGATCTCAAAAGCAAGAGGGAAGTTAGGAATTGGTAAGGCTTAGGGGGAAAGATAATGATTCAGTTTTGGACATGTTGAGTTTAAGATATTTAGTGTATATCCAATTCAAGATGTCTGAAAAACTAATTGAAGATTTGAGATTGGAGGTCTCAATAGGACAGGTAGATTTAAGAATTATTAGAAGAGACTTAATTAAATCTATGGAAATTCATAGGATCACTGTGCGAAGAGGATAAAAGGAAAATAGAAGAGGTCAAGGTCAGAATGTAGCGGGAAACTTAGAATCAGGGAGTTTGAGCTAGATGAGGATTCAGCAAAGGATATTGAGAGGGAACAATCTAATAGGAAAGAGAACTAAGAGAGATTGGTGTTCCAAAAAACTAGAGAAGAAAATATTGAGGACAGTGTTTAGCAGTGTCAAAAGCTGCAGAAAAACAAAAAAAAAGAATGAGGATCGAGAAAAAAGCTATTTGATTGGGCAATTAAAAGATTATTTGTAATTGGAGAGAGCAGTGTTGGTAAAATGATACAGTCTGGTTGGAAGCCAGACTGTATTGGGTTAAGAAGTTAATGAGAGGAGATAAAGTGGAGATACCTAGTGTAAATGACCTTTTCAAAGAGTTTGACCACAAAGAACAGAAGAGATATTGAGAAATAGTTAACATGAATAGAAGAATGAAGTAAGGGGTTTTTAAGGATAGGAGAGATATGGGCATGTTTGTAGGCATAAAGGAAGGAGTTGAAGGTACAGCCAGTACTGGAAAGCTGTATCATCAAGAGGAAATCAGGTTTCAATAATTTCTAGAAGATAGAAGAAATGGGAGAGGAAAAGATTTAGGATGAAGGGAAGTATGCTGCCTATCAAAGGGAGTATAAAGGGCAAAATGGAAGGGAGAGGTAATGCTTGTTTGTGACTTTAGGTTGAGTAAGTTGAAGGGGGTGGGAATAAGGAATAGAGAGGTAGGGAAAAGGAAATGGGGATGGGATGATTATCAACAAGGGTTCGGAATGACTAGGATGTGTAGGGTATGACCAGGTGTAAAAATGTTCATCATTGAGCAGAAGGTGTCAATCCTCTTCCCAGAGGTGACTATACATCATGTAGGAGGCAAGCACAGCATGAGATACAAAGAATATGGTCAGATGATCATATGAAAGGCCCCTTTCCATTACTCTTCTTTCATTTGAGGGCTGAAGATTTGGATTAATCAGGACACAGAGCATCAGGAGAAAGAAGTCCCAGTCTCCAGCAACATTTCTAGGTGTGTATGTGTATATGTATTTTTGTACAATATACATATATACAATGTGTGCATATACATATGTGCATGCATGGCCATGATATATACATATCTATGTAATAACTTGAAGTTTGATATTTAACCACATCTGAAACAAGAAGGTTATTAGCAATTGAATTATATCAGACCTTAAATAGATTTCCAAGAATAGTTCAAAAAGTTTTGTTTGTATTTCAAAAGAATGAAAAAAATGATTAATTCAGTTTAGATTTAGAAGAAAATGAGCCATGGAGATTTGTAATTATGCTAAGAAACTGACTCAGTTGTCCATTCCTTTTAACCCAGAAATCACACAACATACCATATTTAACAAAATATCTAAAGATACACTTTTGCACAGCAAAGATGTAGAAACAATGTAGGTTCATATCAATTGAGAACTAGTTAAAAAATTGGGGCACATTAATGTTATAAAATGTTAAATAAATTATTTATATATAGTAATAGAATAAATAATTGAATAAAATATTTATAAATAACAAAATATTTCTATATTGTAAGGAATGATGAAAATGAAGAATGCAAAAGAGGATGTAAAAATTCATATGGATTAATGTGTACTGAAGTAGAAAATAAGCTTCATATGTAGAGAAGTGAATGTGTGTGTGTATTTGAACTAACTTTTGATCACTTTGTCATTTCTAGGGAAAAGGGAAATCCCAAGCTCTATATCCAAGGTTTAATTTCTTTCCCACCAAATGCCAGTTAAACAGTGAAGACACATAACAAATAGCAAAGAAATCCTTTTATCCAAATAGTAATAATTAAAAAATCAGAGTAGGTATACATAGGAGAATAAATATGTGACAACAGAATGAGATTGACTTGTTTATCTTTTCTCTCAAAGCTTGAAGTCAACATTATATTCAAAGCAAAAGACTCCCTCTTTTAGTTGCCCAATTCTAATTTTTAAGAAATTATTTCCCTCCATCAGCTTTTGAGCCTCCTTTTTCATTTGGCCCATTTTTTTTTGCATTGCTTTCATTTTTCTTTCCCATTTTCCTCTGCCTCTCTTAATTGTTTTTGAAATCCTTTTGAGTTCTTCTAGAATCGGAATCCAATTCATATTTCTCTTTTGGGCTTTGCATGTGTTTGCTTTGCTTTCACTGTCCCTTCTGTATCTGTGCCTTGCTCTTTGTCTCTATAAAAATCCTTTATAGTTAGGTTTTTTTGGATGTTTGCTCATTTTCCCAGCCTTTTAAAAGGTAGATTCTGTTCTCTGGGAGGTTAGGGCACTCTCTTAAATTTCAGTCCTTCATTGATGCTACCTATCCTTATTTCTGGTTTCTACAATTTTCAGTTCTTCTAAGGTGGTATGATGGCTTGTGGGCTGGGAGCTCTGAGAGCTACCTCCTACTGCTGATTCATTTAACCCTGACACTGCTGATAACTGAAATTCTAGACTCAGGCTTAGATTTTTGGTCTTACTCTGAGCTTGATCAGGTCAGGCTCACAGCAGACTTCTCAGCCCTTGGGTTCTACCTTGAACTTTTGGAAAGAGGATCAGGGGGCCCAGCTGCAGATCTACCAACTACCCCAAACTGGGATCTATGTCCTTACCACAAGCTGGGATTGGGACTTCTGGCCTTACTCTGGGACTTCCCTGGACTGGAATTCTGGACCTCACCGCAGGTTTGCTTGGAACTTTAAGTTGTGTACATTGGTTAGGACTGCTATTGGCCCAAGCAGGTTCTCAGGCTCTGGATGTTGGCTTGGGCTCCGGTTCAGAACTTGGCACAGTAGATGAGGGGAAGGGAGTGGTTCCTCTGGGCTTGCTTCTCACTCCTTGCCTCCTGCTAGGTTTCACCCCAGTGCCTACTTTTTAGGTTGTTCTCTTCTTGAAGGTTGCTTCACTCTATCTCCTTGTTGGTTCTTTAACTCCTGTGTTCATTTTATGGCATTATTTTAAGACTGGTTGGAGAGGATTCTCATGGTGTTTGAGCTTCTCTGTTTCTCTTCCTCCATCCTGACTCTCAAATGGGAAATCCAAAAGACTCACTCTTGGAAGGTTTTAGCTCTTGTCTCACCAACTCCACCCTGCCTCTTATGCTAAGTAAAGCCTTCATCTCCACCAATAAGGAGGGAGTCCCATACCAATGGACTTTGGGACATAGGTTATAGATATAAAGTTAAATAAACAGAACTAAGAAAGTAATGGAAGCAATGACTATTACAATGTAAATATAAGGAACAAAAATTATGGAATCTGAACTCTGTGTAATTATGATGACTAAATCTGACTCTAAAGAATATATGTGAAAAAAGAACACATGCTTGCATGTATTTCTCTTCCTTACTTGAAGAATTAGGAAACTGGGTACAAAACATTTAATATAACACCACACTTGGTTGCTAGGTTGGTTAGTTTTGCTGAACTGCTTTTTTCTTTCTTTTTTCTTCTTCATTTTGAAAAAATGATATTTCTTGGTGAGGAATGGAAAGTCTTTGCTACCATGCTTCAGCTGCTTTCTCCCTTACCCTCTGCAGTACCCTTCTCCAAAAAGGTTCTTTTTAGAACCACCATTTTGAAAAAGATCCTAAACAAGCTGTGCTTCACTCTCTAAGGCTTAATTACCATCCCCTTATCAGAATGTAAAGTCCTTGTGGGAAGACACTCTTTCTTTATACTAGTATTTTCATTCCCAGCTCTTAGTGCAATGCCTAGAACAATGTAATTGCTCAACAAATGCTTGTTGACTTGGCTTGGGAAATGAAGGATGTGTTCAGTTGTAGCAAGGGGCTTCTCCTTCCTGTCAGTCCCACTAACAGGGGTTCCACTGAGAAGCAAATGAGGCGAGAGTAAGGTGGTGGCATAGCAAGTCTTTATTGTGGGAAAGGAAATGGGGGGGGGGGGGGTGTAGAGGTGGCAAGAGAAGAAGTAGCAGGGAGGTCCAAGACCAGTAAAGGTGGCTGTGGAATACTGGAGAGTGGGGGAGGAAGGCAGGAGTGAGGGGGGAGCCTGAAACCTGTGGATGGCTAGGGGTCTCTACCTGGGTGGAGAAGAGAGCAATCTTTTATAGGGTGGTTGTCTGGGATGAGGTAACCTGTGTTGCCTCTATTGATCAAAGTTGGGGTACTTGGATTCAGTTTATTGGATGGCTCTAAGGATTAGGAACTTCAGTCTCTGCAGGTAGGAAGTTCTCATGCCTGATGGTCAGTGATATGGAAGGTCATTTGTCTAGGCCTGACAGCAAAGTCCTGATGTCTTGCTAGGTTTTACTGAGGCTTTGTCTCACCATTTGGACTGGTGCTGGGGTCGGGATTTCAGTAGGGATTGGGTAAAGGGGGAGATTTGGTCCCATGATCTATCACTTTCCCCTATATATTTTTTCCAGTGATCAAATTTAAATTGGTTTGGATCTCTTTCATTATTACATTGCCTTCAATTCCCAATAAATCAATCCCTCATGCTTCTTCTCCCAGAGAGCCATCCTTTATAACAAAGGAAAGGGCAGAAGGGGAAATGGTTCACAAAAACTAATCAACATTTTAACCAGATCTTATTTTATACACCTCGTCCGCAATTATAATCCTCCAGTTCTGCCAAAGTATAAAACATCAGTTACAGATGATTATGGTAAAGAGGAAGACTGATAGAAGAATAATTTGGAAACATTTACAGTTAAAAAAAAGAAAACACATTTAAAGACAATCATTTGCTGACATTGAAGGCTAAGGGCTATGAGTGAGAAAGTTCAAAGGTTTTATTGTTGAGATGGGCAGCCTAGCTTGTGATTTGAAAAGGGCAAATGCATTCAGGAAAGAACTGCAAAGCTGCCCTGTAAATGCCAGTCCTCATTATAGGGATGTAGTATTGGCAACAGGGTTTCCGCATTCCCTTTTCTTAGTTTTCAGTAGTTGGTTTTTTTTTTCTTTTCAGAAGGATGTTATACCTGGTAAGCAATGCTCAAGTGGAGGGAGATTGGCTGAGGAGAGGGGAATATGGCTTTTAAAAATTGAGAAAGCCCTTACTCATTAGGAAAACACATCTATGAGAAATAAACCTGTTTATTTTAGAGGCAATGATTTTGCCTCTCTCGTCTGTATGCCACCCAGAGACTTGGGAGCAAGCAGAGCAGGAGGGCTTGCAAAGTAAGTAAGGCTTTAAGTGAGCTTAATGGCTCCTTACTGAAGAGTAGGGCTTTACATATGTCCTTCAAAAGTTAATGACCCTAATAATGCATCATTAGCATGGGATGCTGCACTCTCTGACCTTGTTTAGGTATTACAGCCAATAAGAACTCCATTGGGGGAGACAAAGAACTCAGATTTGGAGAGTGAGGGTGAGGATAGAATAAATTTTCAGACTTTCAGGCTTATAAATGTGCCCGGTTTTTAGATAACATTATATATGAGACACTCACTGCAGGTGAGGGGGGGAAGCCTTGAATATGGAGGCAAAGAAACCAAGATTGGCAACTCCCCTTCTGACACACTAGCTTTGTGGCTATTGGATCATATGTTTTAAACTAAAAATGGCCTTAGATGTCATTGGTGTGACTCTAGGCAAATCACTTAACCTCCTGTAGTGTCCTCAGTCTATAAGGAAGTTGGACCCAATGGCCTTTAAGGCACCTTCTACTCTAAATCCATGACCCTCTTATTTAACTCAATTCTTTTGTTTTACAGAAGAGGAAATTGAGGTCTAGAGGGAAGTGGTTCATGTAAGCTCATGTAGGTAGCACAATAGTAGAAAGGTGGTCTGATTCCAAACCTAACATTCTTTCCATGACAACATATTGCCTCTCTTAGACTTGGTTTCCTTATCTACAAAAAGGGACTGGTAATTCTGGCAACTCCTATTTCACAAAGTTATTATGAGACCAAATAAGATAAAAGTATATAAAAAAGTCGGGCACTCATACCTAAGGCAAAAACTCTCCTTTGCTTGCCTCCAATGAGAATTCATACAAACAATGGAGAATTGTCTTTGTGGAACATGAAGAATTATTCCAGGGAAAACTTAGCTTCTTCTACTTGCCTTTCTTCAGGTCAGAGTTCTCTGCTACTTCTTGTCATTCATCAAGCCCTATTATAAATGCATAGCAAAATAGCAATTTCTATCAGTACTAATTGTGTATTACAATGGTAGTTAATTTATTCAGGTCAGATTTTCTAATGTATGGGCAAAAGTAGCATTGCCTAGAAGTATTTGATCCACTGAAAAAATGTATTCATAATGCTAAAGATAGGATCTTCATACCCATGTGGAATTAATTTCTAGATAGAATGTCAGCAGGTAAGTTTCATGGAATATCAGTTTATGGTAGTGGGAAGGAAAACATGATAATGCTTGAAAAGCATCTTTGATAAGGGAAGAAATTAGCTGGTTGGAAAGTGGCTATTACATAGGTAATATACATTGAAGGGAAACAGTACAGGATCCATACCAAAAGTGCTAAGAGAAGAAATATGACTTGGGAATAAGGCTAATGTTGGTCTAGTATCACCTTAACAACTGTATGATCAGCCACAAATCATATTTTTGTTCTACTGTAGATGCTATAGCTTTCCTTGACATGCTTTCCCCTCCTGTGTGCTCTCCAGCAATGGCTTTATAATGCTGTTCTGACATCTGCCTCCTTTTTGTGGATCAGTGTTTGTTTCTATCTTCCCTACTATCAGCCCCTCACCATTGTCACAAGTCTTGTCTTCCTTCATTGGAAAAATTTGCTCCTGTCCACACTTACCTGAAGGCACCTTTTATCTGCTGGATGTGCCCAGGGTTTATGATATTTGTTCTGGGTGAAAAAAATTCCTTGTTCTACTTCTGATTGTAGATTCACATGGTCTGTTTATTTATGCGAGACATACACACAAATGTGTGTATATATACATGTATTCACATATAGCTATGAGAGAGAGACAGAGACAGAGACAGAGAGACAGAGACAGAGACAGAGATAGAAGGCGTATGGATTATGAGTCCAATGATGGACTTATATTTATTGGCAGAGGACCAGCCTAGTTAAGATCAGATAGAGTCATCACAAGGTTAGCTGTAGTTACTCTTAAAAAATATCTACTATAGGGGTAGCTAGGTGCCTTAATGGATAGAGCACCAGACCTGAAATTGGGAGGACTTGGGCTCAAATCTTGCCTCAGGCACTTCCTAGCTGTGTGATCCTGGGCAAGTCACTTAACCCCAAATGCTTAGTCCTTACCACTCTTCTTGGAACCCATGCTTATATAGACTCTAAGGCAAAAAGTAAGGATTTGAAAAAAGAAAAGGAAACTATTAAACTTTAGTGGGAATGCCACACCAATGAAATTATGGATTCTTAAAATAATTGTAGATAGATAGATATGAATATCTATCTATATGTTCATATAGATATAGACACACATGCAAATGTATACATCTATATATCCGTGTATGTGTGTGTAAATCTGTGAGTTCATCAATTTCCTTGTTCCTCCATCAACACAAATCATAAACCATCCTTGTCTATTGATCCTGTGTACCTCTTGTTTATGTCTTCCACCTTTAAAAAAAACCCTTCATTATCTGCTACTCTTCCCTCAAGTTACTGTCCTATATTTTTCTCCCTGTCTTAGCCAAATTCCTTGAAAAAGCTGTCTATACTTGCTGCCCCCACTTCCATATTTTATTGAAAGAAGGAAACCATCTTTCCTGTCTCCAAGGCATTATTATTATTACTCAGCATTATCCTGTACTTATCACTCTCTCTGTCTCTCTCACTCCATTTATCTAATTAGTTGCCAACTCTTACAATTTCTGTCTCCACAACATCTTTTATCCCATCTCTTCTCTCGACTTACATAACTGCCATTATAGTCTTCTAGACCTTCATCACTTCTCGCCTGGATTATTGCAACAGCCTGCTAATTGATCTCACTGCCTTGTGCCTCTCGCCACTCCAGGCTCTCCTACATACATTCCTGCCAAAGAAATTTTCCTTAAGTACAGATTTTACTGTATAACTCCCTTAATCAACTTCATTGACTTCCTCTTGCCTCTAGATTAAAATATAACCTCTTCTATTTAGCCTTAAAAACCTTAACATAATCTCACCATTCACAGGGAATCCCAACCTATCTCTTTAGCCTTATTGGACATTATCGTTCCTTCTATACTCTATGGTCCATACAAACTGTCTTCTCTTTTCTTTACAGAGAGCACTCCATCTTCCACTCCTGTGCCACTCCACATGCCTGGAATATATTTCCTCCTCAAATCTGCCTGTAGACTCCCTTTCTTTCAAAATGCAGCTTAAGTAACACCTTTTATGTGAAGCCTTTCTTGATTTTCCCAACTAAACAACCTTGTATTGTTGTTGCTCTCCCTCCTAAATGAGTTTGTATTAAAATATTTTGTATATATTTGTATTTTTTCACTTTTATTTATCCTGAATGTGCTTATACATGTATTTGTTGTTTCCCTCGTTAGAATGTAAGCTTCTTGTGAGTAGGGATTGCTTCATCCTTTGTGCTTTTATTCCCAGCACTTAACACAGTACATGGCACATAGTAGATACTTAATAAATGTCAAATAATTAAGATTTGCCACTGAGGAGCCACCTGATGTGCCAGAATCCTTGCTGACTTTCTCTTGACATCTCAAAAATTCTAGAGGAGTGTTGTGTCTGCCTGCCATCCATATATAACTAGCTCATCTTCTTTTCCTCTCACACATTTCCCAGTTCTTCTTTGAAGTTCCTCTTTGGTTGTATGTTGTAGGGTACTCATCTCCACTCTTCACTCTCCAATGCCACCTGTGTGATATTTAATTTCAGTTCTTCAGAGAGTGTTGTATTCTATGCATTCTATATATGTATATATTCATTCACCCTTTCATTTCTCAGGGCCCCCCTCCTGTCTCTAGAGTTCTTTCTCCACTATGCTCTAGGAGCCTTCTCAACCTGGAAGCTGTCTCCATCATGATGCTCCAGCAGTCTTCATCCTGGGAAGTCCTTTTGCTCTTTTAGCCCCTTCTTATGATTGGTTATTTCCTCTCAGAACCTCCATTTTAAGGATTCCTTATTCGTTCCTTCATACCTCTCTGTGCCCCACTTTCAACTGGACTTTTTTCTCTACCATGTCTCCTTCCCCATGCAGTTTTCAGTTGACATATTGTCTGCTTCCATTATATTGTGAGTTTCTCAAGGGCCAGGGTTGTTTATTTTTTTGTTTTGCTTGTATTTATATCTCCCTGAGGGCAGCTAAGTGGTGGAATGGATGAAGTGCTGGGCATGAAGTCAACTTCCTGAGTTCAAATCTGACCTCCAATTTACTTACCTGGGTATCCTTGGGCAAGTTACTTAACCCTGTTTGCCTCAGTTTCCTCATCTGTAAAATGAACTGGAAAAGGAAATGGTGAGTCGCTCTAATATCTTTGCTAAGAAAACCTCAAATGGGGTCATGAAGAGTTGGGCACAGCTGAAACTACTGAACCACAAATATCTCCATTACTTAATACAACGACTGGCAGGTAGTAAACATTTAAGAAATGTTTTTTGACTTGATTTGCCGAGACATATAGAATGTTGGTATTTAAAAAAAAAACAGGTCTTATTTCTGGTGAAAGAGTGGAGTTATTAAAAGCATTTCACAGTTTCCCAAATACTGCTTTCTCTTCTCTTTTTCAGTTCTGGGTCCAACTTATTATTCATCCATACTGTTCGTCCCAGATATACATGCCGATGATGAACAGGTTCTATAGGTTGTTCATCTGAATACATGTTTGAGCAATAGGCATTATTTATCCACTTAATTCTTCCTGTGTCAACTCATGCTCTTTGAGTAGATTCAGATCTCTTCTGGAGGCTATGCAGTTTTCTGATGTATGCAATTAGCAAAATCTTATTTGTGACCAGGAGCAACTATAGAACCTCAATATCTAGGACAAATATCTTTTTATCCTGAATTCTTTCTCACTGAATCACCTCCATCACAATGGCAAAAATCTATTGAGAATACACATGTCCCTGTTTTATGCCTTACTCAGTGCTCATGATCAAAAGAGACTCTTGGGGCAGCTGGGTAGCTCAGTGGATTGAGAGCCAGGTCTAGAGACGGGAGGTCCTAGGTTCAAATCTGACCTCAGACACTTCCCAGCTGTGTGACCCTGGGCAAGTCACTTGACCCCCATTGCCTACCCTTACCACTCTTCCACCTATAAGTCAATACACAGAAGTTAAGGGTTTAAAATTAAAAAAAAGAGATTCTTAAACAAGGTTATTTATGTTTCGATACCTTCCAAGGAATCTTGAATTATTTTAACATACAGATGTGAGATATTTCATTAGAAAATAACTTTTAAAGTGGCTCTAAAGCTCTATTGAGTCAAATATGTTTTCATAATCAACAATAAATATAATGGATCTCAAATTCTTTTCATTTGTCAGTGAATTGTGAAATACTGAGGTATGACTCATTATTTAATATCACCTACAAAAGAGTGCTTTTACTGATTTTTGGATTGATATATAGTATAGGCATATAGTTTGGTAGTTGTTCTATTTTTTTTTTTAGTTGCACTTTTTTGATATTGGACTTAAGAGTCTGGGAGATGTGAGTTCAATTCCTACTTCACACACTTAAAAGCTTTGTGGCCCAGTCAAGTCATTGATTCTCTTTTAGTCTTGGTTTTTCCACATGTGAAATAAGAATAACAATGGCACCTATTCCATGGGGTGATTGTGAGGATCAAATGTGGTAATATATGTAAAGTACTTCATAAACCTCAAAATATTTTATATATGTACTTTTTTAAAAGTCTGAGATTTCCTCCTCACATCTTTTGTATCTTCCCTTTCTTCAGATACATTATGTACCTTCAATGCCTTTAAAATTGATTATGTTGCCTCAAGCAGGCAAATTCTCTGGATCTAATTTATTGGTCTAAACTTCATCTAATCTGACTGCTTTTGTCTTTAATACCACTAAAAGAACAGTTTGGATTGTGGTGTTAGACTCCAAATGTCGTCGAAGAGGAAAATAATTAACTAGGATCACCTTTGCACATATTTTTTGAACTTTTTTTATATTGTTCTCTTTTCATCTTCATTCTCAAACTCCCTTATGATGACTTTGATTAGTTGAGTCGTTTGCCAAGCTTTCTTTAAACTGGTTTTATCTTCCACTTCTTCATTCTACTTTGTAAAGTGGAAATGCTCATAATAATCTATATTCTTCTCTACAAACTTTTAAAACCTAATGTATGTTATAAACCATTATTAGCTCAGGCTGCCATTTCTCTTTTTCTGGTTAGTATTTTTTCTTCTAGCTTTTTACTAATTCTTATCTTTGTTTTGACAGGTCAGTGATCTGGCTACACATAGATTCCGGACTCAGGGATGACTTCCACATCAAGAATAAGTCTTTTCTGTATGTTAAAATACAATCAATTTCAATTTTTATGGCATTTGATTCTTCCTATGTCCATTATTTTTAAGAACCCAACTTTTTCCTCTTAGTCTATCTTTCACAGACTATGTCCCTCTGTGGCATGACTCATTTCTTCTCCTTAGCTCAAAGATTCTGATAGTCTCAGATTGATCTCAGGGCTGAGAAAGGAATGCTTGTCTCTCTGAAATACAAATCCCAAGATTCCAATAACTTCTCAGACATCTATTGTATGATTCTAACCATGTCACATGATTGGATTGAAGCAGATGGTTTCAGGTTTTTAACAGAGCAGAATGCCCTTTTTGTAGTGGAATAGCCCAGATACTTCTCTACTGTAGGTATCTTGACAAAGATATTGGAGTGGTTTGCCATTTCCTTCTCTAGTTCATTTTAAAGATGAGGAAACTGAGACAAACAGGGCTAAGTGACTTGTCCAGGATCACACAGCTAGTGTCTGGGGCTGAATTTGAACTCAGGAAGAGTCTTCTGGACTCCAGGCCTGGTACTTTATCAACTGTGCCACCTATCTGATTTCCTATAGCAGAGAAAAGCTATATTTCTAAGTCATAAAGTGATAAAGTTCTTAAGCATACATCGGAAAGGCAATGATCTCTCTTTTATCCCTTTTGTGCTGATGGCCATGTCATTTCCCCAAACTCATGATGCTCCAGTAAAAAGTATATTTGATTTGGAGTCATGGAAAATCAGTTAGAATCTTGCCTGTGTAGCTTGGGCAAGTCCCTGATCTCTCAAGACCTCAGTTTCCTCAGCTCTGAAATGAAGGGGAATACTTAGATGATTTCAAACATTGTCTAGAATAGAGAGTCTATTTAAAGGAACAGTGGAACATCCAGGGAAAGAACTGTTGGAGTAGAAAAACAGAAGAAAAACATTTCCTAGATCACATAGTTCAATGGGGACATGATCAGGGATGTAGACTCTAAATGATCACTCTATTGCAAATATTAATAATATGGAAATAGATCTTGATCAATGATACATGTAAAACCCAGGGGAATTGCTTGTTGGCTACAGTAGAGGGAGAGAGGAGAAGAGAGAAAGAATATGAATCATGTAACCATAGAAAAATATTCTAAATTAATTAGATAAATTTTTTAAATCAATAAAGGAATAATGGAAAGAGCATCAGATTTGAAGTCAGATAACCTGCACTCAAAGACCAGCTCTGCTATTTACAACCTATGTGGTGTCAGGCAAGTCACTTCCAAGCCTCTTTGAGCCTCAATTTCCTCATCTGTAATAAAAGGAGGTCAAATTAGATGATCTCTAAGGTCCCTTTGAGCCCTAAATCCTATGATTTGTTGTTCAGTCTTTTCCATTATGACTGACTCTTTCTGACTCCATTTAGAGTTTTCTTGGCAAAGAGGGGGTTGCCCTTTCCTTCTTCAAAATCCTATGATACCATAGTATTTAAAGGTAGTGGGGTAGTGAGAAAATAGACCACAGCCCCTACCCATCTGTGATATTTATTTCCCTGCTTTCTCGATTTAAAATCCACTGGGTGATATTATATAATTTCCTATTCTCTGTCTGGGACTCATGCCAGTATAGTTATATTAAGTCATATCCTATATCATCTGTACCAACCAAGTGGTCTTACACAAGGAATGGTGTAGACCAGTGATGGGCAAACTACGGCCTGCCAGCCAGATGTGGCCCCCTAAAATGTTCTATCCAGCCGCCTGACATTATTCCTAATCTGATGAATACAATGAGTAAGATACAATACAATGAAACTTCGAAAGAGTTGACTTAGAAACAGACTGACACATGAGCATTTCCTTTCCTTTGGCCCCCTCTTTAAAAAGCTTGTCCATCCCTGTTATAGAGGAACAGTAAGCTAGACTCCATAGGAATTTTAAACCCTCTATTCTTTTAGGTGATTCATATGGGGAACAATGAAAATGAGGCGAAGGTTGAACTTAACCTCAAGTGAGAGATACCTCTCTCAGTGGGAGTTGTTATTCCTATAAAATTTTCACTTATCTAGTTACCCATCATTGCATTTATATTTTGAAGACTCAGCCTATGCCATGTGATCTACTAATGATGCTTCCAATTGGTTTGTTGCTTTCTTTTCTGGTTTCTAATAAGTGGCTTATAAGCCCCAGTGCCTGTGCAAAGCTCCCATTAATATTTATGCATTCTGAGGTGAATAGGTGTCCTAGTGATTTGTGGGCCTGGGATGGCACTCCTAATGAGAGACTAAATAGAAAATATCTCTAAGGGAAGAGCTTAGGGAGCAGTTCTCACTTCAGGAAAAAAATAACTTTGAGTTCCCATGTCATACAAAAGATGCCAAGAGGAATTTGTGATTGTGGGCAGAACTCACAGAATCATAGAATTGGAGAATTGGAAAGGATCTCAATGTTCATTCAATCCAATATGTGAAGTAATACCTATTATAACATCTGATAAGTGGTCATCTAACCTTTGCATAAATACTTTCAAGGAAGGAGAACTCACCACCTCGCAAAAGAGCCATGCCATGTTTGGACAGCTCTGTTAGGAAGTTTTCCCTGATGCCAAGCCTAAATTTGTCTTCTTATACTCATTGGTCCTGGCTCGGTCTTTTGGAGTCAAATAGAACAACTTCTCTTCCCCATGATTTATTGTTGTTCAGTCATTTTCAGTCATGTCTGACTCTTCATGATCCCATGAGGGGTTTCTTAACAAAAATATTAAAATGGTTTGCCATTTCCTTCTCTAGCTCATTTTACACATGAGGAACTGAAGCAAATAGGATTAAATGACTTGTCCAAGGTTACACAGATAGTGCCTGAGGCAATATTAGAACTCAGGAAGAGGAATCTTCCTGACACCAGGCCTGACATTTTATCCACTGTACCACTTCACTTCTCAAATGATAGTCCTTCAAAAACTTGAAGACAGCTATCATGTTCCCCCTACCCCAGGCTTCTTATTTCCAAGTTAAACATGCTCAGTTTTTTTTTACTTGAAGGTAGTTCTATATATAGGATGCTGAACTTGGGAGTTAGTCCAGACTCAATAACTTACAAAATATCTCTGAGCGAGTCAAACTCCTCCAAGCCTCAGTTTCCTATCTGTAATAACACATAGCTTACAGAGCTATTTTGAGGATAAAATGAGATAATATATGTAAAGCATTTTCCAAATCTTAATGTAATATATGAAAGCTATCTGTTGTTAAGTGGTAGAGAATAAATAGTTTTGCATCTGGAGTTAGGAAGATCTGAGTTCATATTTTGCCTTTAGTACTTAGCTAGGTGACTATAAGCAAGTTGCTTAACCTCTCTTGACCTGTGTCATTTATAAAATGGGCATAGTAGCTATTCAGTCATTTTTCAATCATGACCTCATTTGAGGTTTTCTTGGCAAAGATACTAGAGTGGTTTGCCATTTCCTTCTTCAGCTAATTTTACAGATGAGGAAATTGAGGCAAACAGGATTAAATGATTTGCCTATGGTCACACAGCCAGGAAGTATCTGAGGCCAGATTTGAACATAGGAAGATGAATCTTCCTGACTTCAGGTCTGACACTCTATCCATTGTACCATCTAGCTGCCTCTTCACAATTACTTCAGGGTTATTATAAGATTCAAATGAGGTGAAGAAAGCAAAGCACTTTTAAAAGCTCTGAATGTCAGCTGTGATTATTATTCATTCATTAATATGGACAACATCCTCTGTATTTCATACACTAGGCAATTGTCAAAAATGGGCTGCCCTTGTCAAGTAGTCCATGCCTACTGTGGTCCAGGTGCTCTCCTAAGTGCTGAGGATATAAAGAGCAGCAAACAAAAGAAAACAGTAATAGTCCCTGCTCTCAAGTAGCTCCTAGTCTAATGTTGAGCTCATCTCAACATTCACCTCTTATGATAATAACAGAAAAAAAGCCTCAGACAGACACTTTGGACCCTGTGCTTTCAGCTTGACAAAGCCTGGGATATCACAAGTGAAAAGAAAATCTTCCTTCATAATCTTGCCAATCTCGGTACAAAGTATACTCACTGGATTCTGAACTTTATAGGATTAAATTCTAGGATTTTAGGCTAAATCACAGGAAGAGAGGGTGGAAAAGCCCCAACATAGTGGTTTCAAATTCTTAACTAACCACTTTCCCACACTGGCTTATTCTTCTAATTGTTTAGTCCCTTGCCCCAACTACTACTTCTTGAGGGGTTCAGGCCCATGCTTACTTCATTCCTGGCTCAATTCATTCTTCCAACTTCACCTCTTCAAAGATTGCCTTGTCTCCTGCCTTCCTTTCTCTATAGCTTTCCTTTATGGATTATCTTCCTTTATTAGATTGGAAGCATCTTAAGGGTAAAGGCTGTTTTGCTTGCCTATATATATCCTCCTCATGCTTAGAGTGATAATTAGCACAGAGTAAGCACTGAATAAATCTTCTATCTATCTAACCTGTCTGTCTTTCCTTCTGTCTCTTCCTTCCTATCTCTCTTTCTCTCATCTATGTCTATCTTCTCTATCTGTGGGTCTGTCAGTCAATCTAAATGCATCTTTTTATCTTTTTATCTCTATCTACACTATGATATTATTCTACTCTTCCAAGTCACAATATACTCCTGTATAAAGGGGAGCTTTATCAAGATAAGAGAATGAACAGATAAATGGAGACAGGAAACTTATAGATCTTGTGCTTGTGGTTAAAGAATTAGAATACTATTCTCTCTGTTCTGTTTTTAATTGGATCTGTTAGATGACAGCAGTTCTTCTGGTGGCAGAAAAGAACCATAATGAGGGTGATTACAATAGAATATAACCTCAAGGACTAGTGAACTGAGAAAGAAATATAGGGAGAAAATTCATTCTCTTGCCTCAGTCTTGGTAATATAAGGCGTCTAGGTGGTATAGTCACAATGGTGAATCACACTAGTGTCAAACTCAAATAGAAATGGATCCACAAATTAATGTTATCTATATTGCATTGTATTTTTATTTATTTGTTAGACAACTCCTAATTACATTTTAAAAACTTTTCCTTCCCTCTTAGAATCAGTGTTGTATATTGGTTCCAAGGCAGAAGAGTGGTAAGCGCTATGCAATGAAGTTTTGTGATTTGCCCAGGATGGCACAGCAAGGGATTATCTGAGGCCAAATTTGGACCCAGGATTTCCCATTGCTAGGCCTGGATCTCAATCCACTGAGTCATCTAACTGTTTTGGGTTCCATTCAGGAGTTCTGCTCGAGTTTAAGTTTGACATCTTTGGATAGAGTATTAAATTTATTGTCAGAAAGATCTGAGTTCACATTTCCACTCAGAAACTTGGTAGCTGTCCAACCCTGGAGGAGCCACTTGATTTTTCCCTGGCTCAGTTTTTTCATCTGTAAAAAAGAGGATAGCAATAGCACCTACCTCATAGAGTTGCTGTGAGAATCAAATGAGATATTGTATATAAATTGCTTTGTAGACCTTAAAGTGATATATAAATGCCAGCTATTACATTTTCAAGAAGGTTAAGGAGGAAATCATTTCATATTAACTCTAATAGTCATTTTGGAGGCTATATAATCTAATCCTTTCATTTCAATGAAAAAGAAAGTGACTGTTCCATGGACACATAGTGGCAATACTGATTCTAGAGTAAAAATGATGGGATTATTTATTTAGAGTAGGAAAGAATTTAAGAGATAAGTTTCCAACACTTTCATTTTACAAATGAGGAAACTGAGGGCAGAGCCATAAGTGACTTTCCTAAGGACACCCAAGGTGAGTGGAAACACCAGGTTCTGAAATCATATCCCTTTACTACAAATTCTGGGGTCTTTCTTGAGCACCAAGCCATTACCCTATTGTTTTCACTACAGCATTCTTCCACTTAGGAATAACAAATGGTGCAGCTTCCTAAGGGACTGTGAACTTCAGTTAAAGGAGGAATCAGAAGATAGATGTCAGCTGCTTAGTCAATTCATCTGTTTCCAATGCAAGAAATAGTGGGGTAAAGGTGAGTAGGAAAGGAAGAGGGAAAGGAAGAGAACCAGAAACAATTAAAGACTAGGCAGAAGATTAAGATCCTGGTAATGAAAAGTATAACCATGAGGTAATCCTAGAAAAGCATCCTTTGCAGACAAATTCAGCCCCATTTTCAAGTGTCAGGTTTCCTGGAACTTCATAGACCTCTAAACTTATCTGCTAGATTTGCTCTCTTTGAGTCCTGAACTTCTCTGGGTTGCCAGACTATATTCCAAAAGCTTGAACATGTCTACTGTGGTTGATAACAGAGCCTTGATCCTGAATGAATTCCAGCTGGTTCTCAGTCTTTCTGATCCTGCCTTTGTTTTTGCTCCTACCATTAGGTGGGGCTGTGGGGAAAGTATAATATGCGAATGAGGCTAGGAACTGGAGAAGAATAAACTAGAGTACTATATGTAGGAGTTCCTGATGATGATTTAGCTCACTGCTAAAGCCCCACTTGGCCAAAATAAACGTTTTAAAATAGGCTTCAGATATCAAAAACAGGCCAGGTATCATCTAGGAAGAATCTATGGATCTTAAAAATGGGGATCTTTGCCAGGCTAGAGGGCTCAAGTGTTACAGATGGTGAGGTGTGGACAATCACCCGGAGGTGTACTTCTGTCATAAATGGAGGCACTGCTGACATTCTCAGAATGTCTCTTTCTTACGCTTTTAATGCCTCTCATTATTGAATTATTAGTAATGATTAATATGACATTAATTTCTAGAAATCTTGACGAACTCTTTGATAAGAGATGAATAAGAGTGGGATTTCAGATGTCAAGCTTTTATTAATGCAAGTGTTCAAGGCCACCTCTAGATGGATATTACAGGCAGCATTCACTGTGCTCTCCAGTTTCTGAAAAGCAATTGTTTAGCTGTGTAGAGAGTGTAGAGCAGAATTAAATTGACCTGCATGATACAGAAAGTAGCACTGAGCACATTTAACTAGGGGGTCTTTGAAAGAAATCTATTTTATTATAGATGAGTGCTGAAATTATTTCAAGGAAGTGATTATCTGTCTAATAATTTAAATGCATGAATGATTTCAATATATAAAAATTAAGACTGACTAGAGGAAAGACATAATATTAGATATGTCTTTTTTTTTAAAAAAGTCTTTCTAGTTATGCCAACATTTATTATTCTCTTTTGCTCCTTTTTGAGACACAAATTTGACTGCTCTTGGGAGTAACCTCCTACCCTTAAATTATGAAAAATAAGTGAAATTCCTATTCATAGTATAATTTGAGTAGCTCCATTTATCCTAAGGAAAAACAGAATTGTAACCATGCTTAACTGCATCTGTGGCAAATGCAGTGGAAAGGATTGGGGGGGGTAGAAATGGGGGAGAGGAAGAGTAATGCAGAAGGAAATTCCACCATTTACACTTGGAGGACCTTCATGGATAAAATGAAAGTCTTGCCTTTATCCCTGTGGGTATTAGGGAGGAAGATGGAATCTGGAAAGGGGTACCACAGTGATATGATTATAGCTTTGGAGGCAGAAGACTGGGAGTAGTGGTGACATGTGCCACTGGAGGATAAGGATGAGGTAGTCTTGGGAGGGGAGATAGCATTACCTTCCAGTGAGAAAGAACCCCCCCCCCAGCTCCACAACCAATGCCAACACCCTGAGACATAGCCCTTTTCACCTCCCATACTAGTAACAGTCCCGAGCCCATCTACCTGTCTTTCTAAATATAGCTATAGCTTATTTTAGGTAGTTCTGGTGAAATATATGACTGTATCAAAACCCATAAATTTAAAGACTTTTTCTGTTGAACTTTATCAACCCCCTCCCCAATGCACCTAAATGGTGCATATAACAAGGAAGGCAATTGGGCCAATGAAGAAAAGGTTGGAGAGAAGGTGTTGGTTTTTGGGTTGGTTTTTTTTTTTTTTTTTGGTTTTTCAAACATAGAGTTGTCATCTTGGCTCAAACATGAAGCTTGAGCCGTTTCCCTACTTCTGTAGTGAATGAACAAATAGGTCTTTAAATACTCACCTGCACATTCCACTCTTTCACATGGCAGGCTGACTCTTAGAGCTCGTCAGCCTTGTTCAGAGAAAAGCAGAAATCTCCCACGGAAATGTTTCCCCTAAGCTACTTCACCCAAAGTAAATGTTTATTGGGGAAAGCAGTAATTTCTTCCCTCTTCAGAAAGACCTTAATGTTGTGACTGGCTCCTACCTACTGTGCATGTAAATTATGCATCAGGGAGAGAGGCTGGATTTCTAACTTTGATCCCTTCCTCCAACTGGATGCCTCATGTTATCAGGACTGATTTGATCTCCTACTTGCAAATCGCATTTTGTGGTAGGAAACATCTGAGCAAGCTCCTTCGTACTAGAATGTGTCACAAGGGCAAATAGGCTTTGGTGTGCTTGCTAAAAGTTGCCTCCCTCTTCGCATAAAACCATTTTCAAGGACGATGGGAGCTGGGCAACAGAAATAGCTGCATCCCTGTGTAGAATGAGGCACTGTTCCTGCACATTTATTAAGCAGCACCAACAACTGCTTTCTATAACAGGCACAGGGCGAGTGTCAGCCATTCAAAGGGTCCGATTCATATGTCTTCTGCAACAAAGCATCATTTACAAGTTGTATTTGGGAAAATGTACAATTAGGGGCCTGTGCTGTTGATTTGATTTAAAAAAAAATTAATCCTTTAGGAAGAAAACAAAGGATTAGTAAGAGCCAATCTCCTCCCCATCCTAATTTTTTTTATTCTTGTCATAAGGTGTAAATAAGTTTTTCCACATCCGGAACTGATTTTTGCTTATTTACCACACAGGGAAATATCTGGAAAAAGAGGCTGAGTCAAAACGCAGATTGGTCTAATAGAAAGAGAGTGTGGGAAATGGAGTTAGGATATACCTGGGTTTGAATAATTGTGCCTCTGGCATTTCTAAGCTTTAACCCTGGGAAAGTCCTTTCGTCTCCCTGAGTCTCAGTTTCCTCATTTGTAAAATGGAGATAATAATGCCTATCTTACTTCACAAGTTTATAGTAAGGCTCAAATAAGCTAATATACATAAAATGTTTCACAATTCCCAAAACACTATATAGATGGCAATGGTTATTATTTCTCTTAGGTCTGAAATAATCCTTTCCTGCAGTTTGTCATCAAATTATTAGTGACTGCAGATTGTGTCTGGCATTGAAGCTTTTTAAGGTACAACAGTTGAGAGACCAAGGACAGCTGACTTCCTTTCATAATAGCTGTGTAAACCACTTTGCATTAAGTAGGAATGATAATGTTTATAAAAGAATGTGTTAAAAGAATCGCATTTGCTGGGCACTTTCCTTTCTCATAGGTTGGATGTGCAAGCACACAAACATTACTTGCATGGATAAAGAAAAGACTTCTCAGTAATGGTTGTTCTTCCAGGCAGACCCTCACAGCAGTACGACATTCTTTGTGATTTAATTGGTGATTGAGATTCGGGGCACCGCATGAGCTAATTGTAACCAGCCTTAGAGGCTTTCTTGTACCTCTCCTTTCACGTGTGATTATGAAGCCATCCTGTTAATTAGCCTTTTTACTATACAAGTTATATTGGGGGGCTTGATGAGTTATCAGTATTTCCACTACCATCTCACACTCCTTTTGTCTTGGGTAAAAGTTAAATGAAAGCAGAGTTATGACCAAATGCCACTTGAATTCTGAATGTAGAGGCCAAAATTAAAAGAAGGACCCAGTCCTGGGAGTTTTAGAAATCTCGCCATTTATGAAAAATCACATTTATATATGTGTTAATATTTCCACGATTCAATGATTTTAATATGGCCTCAGTACAAATCATGTTAGGCATATACCCTTTGACATGGTGTAATACCTTTTTGTTCAACATAGGAGTGAGGCAAGTGGATATTTTTCAATGGAATATCGAAAATTCCAAAGCATTCGTCTTATAATGATCAATACTAATTCTGGTTGTCTGACTTAGTCTCAAAGTAACAATATGAGTGGCTTGAACAAGTCACCAAATGTTTATGTATAATGACATATTTAAGGGGTTAATTTTTGTACTTTGAATCTAGCTTTTAATATAATCATCCTACTACCATAAAGTAGGGAAATCATCTTACTTTTGACAGAGGTAACAGATTCTTGACATCTTTCAGTATTTTCTGTGTCCTTAATAAATAGCACTGATCTACAAAATTTTAGAAATGAGGCAGCCACATGGGATTAAACCCACACAACCCCCCACCAACCCCCACCCCATTTCGAAATTGTTGTTTTGTGTCATAGGAAAGAAGAGCGTAATCGGAAATCAGAACAGAGTAAGTAAAATACGAGTGTGTTATGGGCAGTTGGCTGTTGTTCTCTGTACTCTGAGCTCTTTTGGCTTCTGATCCTTGAACCGATCTACTTTTCAGTTTTTCAGCAAATAAATGAACTGCTACCAGCTGATGGGCACATTCTTCTCCACCTCTTCCCTTGAACGTGCGCTATCACACCAAGATCCTTCCCCTCTAGTCCCCATCTTCCCTGCCCCTTCTTGATGGGTTATGGGTAAGGCGGCCCTCCAGCCATCACCACATTTCTGAATGTTTTTGTTTCTGAAGCTCCAGAGCGGTGGGACGAAACAATGAAAGTTTCTGTTCTTAAAGTATCTCGCCTGGGACACGGAGGTGTATGTGGCGGAGGCGGGGCCGTATTTCCGCATGGTCCCCCTCCTACAACTGACTCGAGCACGATCTTTCTGCAGGCTACCTTCACATCTGAGAACGTTTCTTCATCCGCCTTGTTATTTCAGCAAAGGAAACGAGAAGAAAGTGTTATTTCTGTTATTTTGGCAAGCTCTGTGGCTGCCGTTTGGGAGGGGAGAGGAAGGTCATTCTTTGGTACCATCCCTTGGATTTATAGACCCTCAGTGGCCTGATTTGGATGTGAAAACACACCAGTGTGTGTTAGCTCAGCAGGGAGGGCTTTGTGCTAAAGGCCTCCTGGGATGAGGCTGCAAACCATCAGAGCAAGCCACAGACGCGACAGCTTCCCTTTGCCCGCAAACTTTTTCTAATTAAGCCAGTCAATCTAATTATGTGGAGTTCTATCAAATATTTCTCCAAATGCTTCCAATGCAGCCTGTTGGAGTTGATCAAAGATTGTGAGGCTTCTGATTAGGGGTGTCGGCCCTGATAGGGCTGACATAGATTTCATCTCACTTGGATGCATCTGTCTCCAAGTAGCGTGCAATCCGCCCTCACTCATTTGCTCTGTTGCCTGTATAAAGCATAGAACATAATTACTAAAGTTAAGAAAACATCCCTGTAATTAGCAAGGCAACTCTAAGCACAAGAAATGGAAATTAGTCACAGTATAATAAATTAGCTTGTGCATACATTACATGCAATGAACACCCTTGGGGCCTTATATTTGCCGACTTTGGCGTGCAACCCCATGTATCTCAATAAAGCATTCATCCCTGGGTGGTTATGTTTCAGCAAAAGGAGTTTTACTTGAATTACAAATTTTTAAATTCTTGCATAGGTGCAATGTGGATAAACTCTAATATTCATCACTGGGGGGCAAAAAAGGAGGCAAATTGGGTGACAAATGTTGCCTTTTTTGCTGATCTTTTGCCTTTTTGTGTGCAAGCAATTATTAAGCTGCGGTGTTCAAGGTGTCTCCAGATAGCAACTCTCCAGGCTGCCACCCCAACTGTATTGTTTTACTAATTAGAACCAGTAGTTAGGAACTCTTTAAATAACCCTGATTTTGAACTATTTTAGTAGCTGCTTCTTTACTGGCAAAAGCCAGGAAATTGGACTCAGGCACACATAATATAGCATTTGCATCAAAATAATACAGCAGGCAACAGAAAATCACAATCACATCACTCAGAAGGAAGGAACAGAATACAAATTAAAGGAATAATGTAAATTTTTTGCCATTAAGCTTCAATGACCATTTGAAATGGTGCAAGGCACAAAGGTTTTTGATGAGCATCATCCAGTTTGATTATTCATACTTGTGTTTCTGCTTGAATTAAAGCAGGAGTGCTAGAGCCTGTTAAAGGAAAATATTTGAATTGGTAGTGAACTCTCACCTTGACTCGCATCCATTTACTTTTCAAATGAATACCAGATAAGTTAGTGCATTTTATAATCGGCCTGTTTTCCAGTGAGTGCTGTCATTACATACCAATTTCTTTTAGAAGTGCTTCCTAAGAAACATTAAATACTTACAAATAAGGATCTGTCCATCACTAACTGTAGTTCTAGAGTCACTAGCTCACTTTGGCTAGGTGATTTAAGGGGATGTTTCATATATGTTTTGTTGTCTTGGTTCTTGCTCCACTTTTCTCTTCTCCCCCAAGCAAAATTTCCATATATGCATCATTTTGTCCATGATCAGAATGGCTGGATTTCAGAAAACCAAAGCAAAACACAAGAGTACGTGTTGCTCAGATTGACTGATGAGCAGCAAAGCCACAACTAGCCTGTGATGAGCAGAGATTTGCCCCAGTGTACTGACATCTGGGGGTGGGGTGGGGGGATGTGCTTTATTGAGGGGGGAAGAGCGGGAGGTGAATTTCCTATAACATGGCAACCACTGACCTTCTGCCTAACCTCATGGACTACAACTGGTTTATATCACCTCATGATTGTACCTATGCTTGTAATGCCCCCTGAACTCTTGATCAGAATATCCTCGGCACTGTCGCCACCATCCCCTCCCTGCCAATCTGTCCTCTTTACCACTGCCACTCTTTTACCCCCACTCAACTGTTTTTGCCTTCAATAAAAGGATGCCTAATTATGATTCTGATGAAATGATCCAGGACAATTCTGAGGGATTTATGACAAAGAATGCTATCCATCTATGGGGACAGAACTGTTGGGTTTCAAATGCAAATGAAAGTATATAATTTTTCATTTATTTATTTGGGGTTTTGTCTGGGGATTTTGGTTTTACGTGATTATTCATTTACAAAAATGAACAATATGGAAATAGGTTTGGCATGATAATACATGTATAACTCAGATCAAATTGTTTGCCAGTTCCGGGAGGGGGCAGGGAAAGGAGGAAGGGAGACAATTTGGATCATACAACTTGGAAAAACTATGGAAATTTGTCATTACGTGTAATTGTTAAAAAAATCAATCAATTAATTTATTAATTGTGGCTCTGCAAACCAGTAAATATAGTATATAGCACTCTTGCCCAGTCTCTCTTCCAGCTCAACAGCCAAGTCTGAAAAGCCAGAAATGTTTTGGGACAATGACTTCCTTTGCAGCTAATCTGTAACTTTTTAATGACTCTAAAATTAGCAGCCCTCCTTAAACTTCTCTAAGAGGAAATTTTGGAATAGATGAAGGAAAATCAGAAAGAAATGGTGAATCCAATAACTTTGTAGCTCTCATTTTACCCTTATAAAATTTACAAGTTCAGATCTAGGCTGAATAGCCGAAAGTTTAACAATATTAACTGACTCTTGAATCTGGTCTGATGAAGACCCTGCGACTTTGCTCCACCTCAAGAGGGAGCTTTAAAAAAAAGCATTTGTGCTTATCCAGGCACAAAAGAAAACAGATAGTTATTACCCAGGGTATGCATTTAAGGCCAGGGAGGCATTTTTTCTTCGTGCCACCTTTCTGCTGAATGTTGCTAAATATTACTGTGCACCAATTATTTTATGTGTGTGTGTGTTTTGGTCAAAAATTGCTTAGCACCAATCATGGAAAAATATAGGTAGTATCAAATTGAGTGAGGTGATGCTCAAAAATGCTGAGGGACCTTACCTAAATGGTAATATAATGCCTTGCCTTCTATTTTGCTGAGAATGGTGACTTCACGGGTAGAACAAGTAGTGAATAGAGTTTCAGTAAGCAGAAAGCAAAGCATAGAAAATGTAAGTGGTTCATGTGTTCATGAAAGGGAAAGCATGATCACCTTCCAGGGCTGATCAGAGGACTTACTGAAATAAATCTGTGGGACTCTTTGGCACTTAGGAGAGGGGAGATGGACTTGCTTACTCCTAATTTTGCTAAATATTTCAGATGCAATTGCCAGTGGTGTCAGGTAGTGACCCAAAGGTTAGCACAGTGGGAAAATACCACAAAAGGCTGGTCCAGTGACACGGTGAAATCTAGGGAAGCCACAAGAATGAACTTTAAGGGGAGCTGCTGAGCATGGGCAGAAACTACTTCTCATGCGAAATTTTATTATGCTTTCTTAATAAGCAGTGTATTCATTCTCACCATGCACTTGCACAAAAGACCAGAAGGGTTCTGAAGGAGGTATTCTGGTCTATTAGCTAAGAATTATGCCTTTTTAAAATGTATAAACATTTACGTATTCACAGAGACAGAACTGTCCACTGGGAATAGAACACACATATTTTTAAAAGATGCTTATTAACACACACATATGCATGCATGTGAGCGTGTGAATGTGTGTGTGTGTGTGTATTCACCAGTACCTAGTCCTTAAAATCCCTATTTAGAGACTTAAGAAATTACAAATATGAAACCTGCTTATGTGGAAATACAGTAATTTTGTAAACTTCAAAGATTTCAAAATGGATGGTTCTCTTTGCAGAAGAGAGTAGTTGTTTTGTTTTGGTTTTTTGCCTTTTTTCTGGGGCTTTGAAAATTGGGAAATTTATAAGAAATTATCTAATGAGATAGACTTTTAATTGTGACAGAATAAATATAACCACACAAATATATACACATCTAAATACATGCATTCACTCAAAAAGCAAAATATCTGTCTATAAGAAAAAGAGTCAGTAACTAGTTTGAATTTAAACACATCATCAAAATAGTTTATTTCAGAACTGGCAACTCTACTTTCCTAACTTTAAAATGCAGAATTATAATTATAAATCCATATTTCTACACTAAATCACAGCAAATACATTATAAATAATATCTATGACAAATAATACTTTACCTCACTTAGTGATTTCTCTTTGATTATGTGTAACATGAAAAAGGCAGAGCAGAATATAATCCCAAATATATCGAGTGGGCATATTTTAAAGGATTCCATCAATCTGTTATTTTCCCCTCTAAAGTTTCCCTTTCTTTGTTTTTGATTTTATTTTTGTCCCTTTTGGGGTGGGGCAGACAGACTCGTGATTTCACTAGTACAGGGACCTTCTGGTGAAGAAACTCCTAGTAGTAATGCAGACCAATTGCTTTTCAGAGTTGGAGATCAGGGAATGAGGAAATGAGAGATTATGGCTCTTGCCTAGGACTGATGACATAGTCCTGATGTGTCAGAAATGAGCCTTAATCCAACTCCAAGGCCATCTCTAGACTGCCTCTCCTTGTTATCCCCAAATATGGCAATGCTCAGCTACATATACATGTAGATCTAATAGCCAAAGAATATGAATTATTCTCCTAGGGCAAAAACTCATGTCTGGCTTTATACAGAGCAACGACATTTGCTGAAAAGATGAGCAAACAGATACCATTTCCAGAAAAGTAAATGTATGAAATACAACTCGATTTACTGGTTTCCAAGGGAAAACACTCTGCATTTTGAAATGATAGCTCGAATAGTTTCAAATAAGAGATTTTTAAAGCCCAGCCTTCTTTGCCTTCTCTGCCCTCCTCTTAGTCCTTGACTTCTGTCAGCACTGTATTCTCTTGCCATTGTTGGCAGCTCATCATTTCAACTCCATACTGTCTCCATGTGGGTGCTGTTTGTGATAGCACCTGACCTGAGGATATAGTGCTTAAGAAAATACTTCTTACTAGAAACGTGAGCTATTTAACGTTTTGGATATGTGTGTGGCGTGGGGCAGAGATGGCAGAGTAATGACATTATTACGGATAAAATTTCACCCTTGCAAACTCAAGCATCTTTCATTAAGGGACCCCAAGTAATTTGAGACTGATCAAAATCCCCTACTTTTAGTCTATCTAGTACCTGTGAACTAAGCAACTCTAAAGTGCTTTACCAATGCTGTATGTACAGGGGTAGGAGACCTACTCCTATTTGCAAAGCAACTCTGAATTTTGAGCCATTAAAAAACTCCATTAAGCATAGGCTCTTGTTCTTTGTCTCCAAAATACTGAAAAGGGTCATTTCTAATAGAGAAGCATTTCTAATAGAACATCATCTGGTAAGTGCTTTCACTATCTGCTGGGCTGGTTTAATTGGTAGGGCAACTGGAGCACCAAGAGGTTAAACGGCTTGCTCGAGGTCACATGATAAGTCATTGGTGCAGCTGCGACCAAGAAGTCCTGGCACACTGTCATTACACCCTCTCACCCTACCCTACCATCCCACTCTAACCACTAGACAGAAGCACTTTTATGAATGAACCTCTGTTCAAAGCTGGGTGGGCGCCAGCGCTATTGGAGGGTGAGGCAGTGGGGGAGGATTGTACGCGGCACAAGTTGTCATTGAGAAAGCAAATGTCACATCAGCCCCAAGGACTGGCTTTGCCACACTTGTCCCCCAACCTTCACCCCTGCCCCCATCTTATCAGCTGCGTGGAAAAAGCTGGCATTGAAGGCAGAGGATGATACTCTTGGAGTGGACCATCGAAATGTTCATTTCAAGAGTTAGAAGTGGCAGTGGAGCCCATAGCCACAGATGGGCACCAAAGTCAGAGTGAATTAAAACAGATTTTTCTTGTGAGTCAAAGATTATTTTGTTATAGACTATTATTTTAAACCTTTTCTTTAGCCCCCATCCACATCAAGGAAGTTTGAACAATGATGCAGATTTAACTAGTGAATGACAAGTATGTATTGACTTTGGGGTATAAATGTTTCTAGGTATCTTTAGGAAGCCTGTTTATGTTTTGGAACCATACATATGCTTATATATAATATACTTGTATAAATATAACTGTGTATAAACATACATATACACATTCCTAAGTGACAGATTTGTTTAAAAAATGATAACTGATATTATGTAGCATGTTGAGGCTTACAAAATATGTTCAAAGGACTTAAATATTTCTGTGCCTGGTCCAGAACTTCTTTGAGGCAGCTATATCACTGACTTGGACTTAGAACAAGTCATTTAGCCTCTTGTTTGTGTTTGCCTATTCTTCTCTCTTCACATTTTTGATTCATACCTGAGATTTGTTCTGAATTTACCTTTATTGGAATAACCCAATGTTATGATCCACCTTCTGCCGCTGTCTTCTCATTCTTCCTTGCCAAGCAAATAATTATTTATTATAGGATTGAAAACATTAGAGAGGAAAATAATCTCAGAGTTCATCAGTGAGTGGCAAGGGGTTCTTGGTCGCCTACAGATTGGACTGATTGACCTTTGAGGTGTCTTTCACTTCTGAAATTCTGATTCATTGATCCAGGACAGTGGAATGACAAAGTGGATAGTGTTGGATTTGGAGGAAGGAGATCTGAGTTCAAATATTTCCTCACATGCTGACTAACTGTACAATCCTAATCAAGTCTTGTAATATTCCTCAACCTCAGTTTCCCCACTCCCAAATAAGATATAGCACCAACCTCACAGGGTCGTTGGGAGGATCAGATGAGGTAACATATGCAAAATCCTTTGCAAGCCTGAATGTGCTATATAAACACTATTATGACTATTATTAGCTTGCCCCATTCATATCTGACTAAAGATCCTTTCTACAACATCCCCAGTGAGTGGTGATCGAACCTTCTTCTGAAGACCTTCAATGAAGGGCAACTCCTACTTTCTGAGTTGGATCTTTCCATTTTGGGTTAGTACTAATTGCTATGATATTTTCCCATTCGCATCAAAGCCTAAATCTGTCTCTTTATAAGTCCTATTTAATGCTCTTAGGCCTGCCCTTGGGACCCCAGAAAACCAAGCTTAATTCCTCTTCTACATAAAATCCTTTCAAACACTTAAAGGTCCTCTTATCTTCTGCACGCCAAATTCTAAGACAACTACCCAAAAAGAATAAGATAAGGTACCTTTAAGGTGCCGGGACTCTAGATCTGGCAGCTGTATGAAAACCGAGGTAAGACAAAACTAAAGATATTCATGACGATGTGAGTAATTCTTGGATTTATATTGCAGTTTGTAAAGTGTTTCCATGTTCTTTGTGTCTAAATAGGTTATAATACATTACTAATGACACCACGGTCTTTACCCCCTTCCTCAATTTTCATGTATTGATTTTGTAAGTGCTTATAAGTCTATACTGTCTCCCACAAAGAAAGACAAAGCTAGCTTCTTGTACCTAAGGACTATTTCATTTTTGTCTTTGTATTCTTAGTGGCATGTAGTAGGTACTTAATAAGGTGCTTGTTGATGGATTAATAAATTGATCAATATATTTTACTAGAGAACATTATGAAATTGATTAGCAAATAAATGTCTGATTATAAAAAGAGGAGGACCCATCCATCACTCAGAAAGAACAAGAAACATCAGAGAGATAACCCGAGAAATCCACTGGTACCCCCACACAATGTTAAGTGATTTCCAAGACCTACTATAAAAAGTTCCCTTTGGCATTTAAAGCAGTTCACAACTTGACTTCTTCCCACCCTTACAATCTTCTTACATTTTATTTGCTTTAAGTACTCCACAATCCAACTACACTGGACTCCATGTCTTTTCTCTCACATGATATTCCATTTCCCAACTCTGTACCTCTTCACTGTGTCCCCCATGCTTAGAATGCTCTCCCTCCTAACTTACATCTCTTACTTATAACCTTTCAAGACTCAACCCAAGTCTCACTCTTTGTAAAAAGTTGTTTTCCCCACTAGAGTATGAGCCCCTTGGGGAGTGCCATGCAGTGCCTGGCATAGGGTAAGTGCATATCAACTGATTGACCTAGAAGAAGGCTAACTGGATCTTGAGCAGGTCCATGGGGGAGGATTTATGGGAGAGCATAGACAAGAGTTACAAAGAAAAATAAGGATGGGTTGTTATCTGGAGCTTTAGAGGAATCACCAACATCAGTGAAATAGCAGATCTGTTGAAGTGATGAGTCATTTCCATAAACTATCTCACCTGATCCCCAAAACAGTGCTATGAAGTAGGGCAATTGATAGAATCCTCATTTCGCAAATGAGTAAATGAACCCTGATAACTTATGTGACTTCCCCAAGACCATATGCCATCTTGATTTTATCTTTGAGTTCTAGGCAAAATTCTAAAACAACATTAAAGAGCTAGTTTATGAACACTTAGAGGAGGAAGCAAGATATTAAGTTTCTGAATGGATTCATTAAGAACAAATCATTACAGACTGAACACTAGTCCTTTATTGGGCCAGGATTACTAATCTAATACCTCAGCTAGATAAAAATCTCTGGCATGTCCTACCAAGATGAAAAAAGTTAAAGTAAAGTTTCGGTGATAAACTATGCGTTTGTCTGAGGACCATTTTAGCTAAGTTCAAAGAGGGTAGGTGTCCAAATAATTTTTTACCCATATCATATTCATGAAACAATTTAAGACATGGAAAATCATTTGTAATAAATGGTATGATTTTGATGGCAAGTTCCCATCCATAAGGGCACTTCCTCCAGTGATACAAAATGCAACTAATGTATGTCCGCCCATCCTAGGCAGTCCTTGTCCACCCATCACAAGGAATCCACCAAACATGCTAATAGGTCCAGAGGATATTAATAGCTCCTTACGCATAGGATGAAAGGCTTGGTAATAGTCTCTATCTAATTTCTTCTAGCTATACAAATCATCATAAGACCAAGCTGCACACACCACAAGGATAGCCTTGATGAATACATATGAAGGGAAAAAATGAGCAGGCTTTTATAAACATTTTTCTATAGCCAGTCATATCATCACAGGCACACAACTGACCTGAAAGAACACCAGGTCCTAGTGTTTGTTGCTAATACACTGTCAAATTGTATTTGAGTAAATAGAGCAAAATTTAGCCCTTAAGTTTCTTCTCTTAACAACTTTCTTCTCTTAACAAGCAGGCTCCAAGCTACCTTTTCTGGCTGATTTTCTTTTTGCCCCTCCTCACACATTCCAGATGCCAGCCAAAATGGTCTTCTTGCTTTTCTCCAAACTCAGCATTCTGTCTAGCCCTCCTCATCTGTGTCTGTTGGAATTCCTAGCTCCCTCCAAGATTTAGCTCAGTTGCAACCTCTTAAACAAAGCCTGTTCTGCCCCTTCACTTAGTTCTGTGCCCTTTCTAACCAAAATTACCTCTATTTTTTACTTATCTGTGTGAGGGTTACAATCCACCCTCTGTAACTTAACCCAGAGGACAAGCTCTTGAGGGGAGAGCTTGTTTGCTTCACCCTATCCCCCCCCATCTTGGTATCCTCAGTCTATAGCCCAGTGAACCTGGCAAGTCAATGCTTGTTGAATTGATCTGAATCTGCATTCAAATCCAGAGCCTCTAATTCCAAGACTGTCCCAGGGGCCTTTTGCACAGACAGGGAACCTTTGCAGTATTTTTTCCACATACTTAGGGGGTCTGCTGAAATATATGGATGTGTGCATGAATGTCTGTGTATGTGCTTATATGTGTATTTTCCTGGCAAAGAGCCAGCGATGCCTGAGGCCAGAGGGGAGCAGCACCAATACCATCTGCTGGGAGCTTCAAGAATTGCAGAAAGAATGACAAAGGGGAGTGGCACTGACCCCTCAATCTTCTGGGAGCTCCTGAGGAGTGTGTGAGACTAGGGCGAATGGTGTCTGCTGCAGGAGGGAGAAGAGACAGCGAAATGTCAGGAGTCCTGCCTGGTAGGCAGCTGGAGGGGCCTGAGATCATTAAGATATGTTTCTGGTGAAGGGTTATTTGCTGGTAAGCATCATATGCCACAAGCTCTGTTAAGAGTTCTCTGTTTTCTTTTGTGCAACAATAGAATATTTTTTTTAGTGTGGTGGCACTGTGTGCTTCCAAAGAGAGTGAGAATAGGTGTGCAACAAGTCTTTATCCAGCATGCACTATTACTGTGCCAAACAATCTGATATAGTAGAAAGAATACTGGATTTGTAGTCAGAAAAGCCTTCGTTTTGAAATCTGGCAAACTGTGTGAGTGTGTACAAGTCCCTTAGACTTTGGGGCCTATCTATAAATGATAGAAAAATATAACCTCTTTTCTATTCTAAATTTATAATAAATAAGTGAATGGACAACAATTCCTATTTATATCACTCTTAACATTTATAAAGCTTTTTCTTTACAACTACCCAGTAAGAAAGGTTCTTCCAAGTATTACTATCCCTGTTTTACAGATGAGAAAACTCAGTCTTAGAAAATCAAGAGATTTGCCCAAGATTGCAGACCTCGTAGGCTCCAGAGACCTTATAAAAAGGAAGACGTTCTTGATTCTTGCATTCTGTCTAGTAATGCTAGTGCAAGAAATGAGAGAAGAAAAAATAACTTCATTTATTTATTCATTCAATGAATCTTTATTATTCCTAGAAAAAGGAGTATATAAGTTTTTCTGATTGTTCCAAGATCAGTCCCTCCAAAGTAGAAGAGATTAGCCTTAGATGTATTTGCCCCAATTTTAGTGGGCAGGCCTGATCTCTCAAATCATCTTCTGAAGTTGCCACTGCTTGATTTATTGAAATTTCAAGGTCCTTGGTTAGCTTTAATAAGCATACCTACAATATTGGTGGAACTTTAAGGTTTGCAAAGTGCTTTAATATTACTTTATTTGATCTTCACAACAATCCTGAGAGGTAGGCGCTATTATTGTCCCTATTTTATAGATGAAGAAATGAAGACAGACAGAAGTTAAGAGATTTGCTTTGGGTCATATACCTAGTAGGCATCTGAGACTGAATTTAAACTCAGATCTTTGGGACTCCAGGCCCAGCTCTCTCTCCATCTTATCACCAAGCTGCCAAGGACATTAAGGACTTTGCCTAGAAGTTTCTTATAATCCATATTTCTAGTCAAGTGCAAGAGCCTGTCAAGGTTCAGTATTTCTTTTAAGAAGGCACAAATTCTAAGGTTTGGGTAAAGAAGAAATAACATTCCACATATTTTTTAAAGTTCTCTCCTAACTTCTTTTAAAGAATTGTGGATTTGTTTTGTGTGGGGGATATAAAGGGGCCTTTCTTATTATTCATCTACTTCAGTTTACTGTTGCATTCTCTTTGTTGCTTTTTCTTTATCATTTGAAAACAACACTCCCCAAATCATCAGTCTTTTTATCACAAATTTATGATGATGCAAGGAACTTGAAGTGAGAAAACAGAGTGCATTTCTTCCACACAAGATTGCTTTCAGGGATCATTCCACTTGACTGGCTAAGGAGAAAACTGCTCAGATAGAAACTATTTTATAATAGTTGGGAACTTTATAACAATGCAGTACCAACTGAGCTGATTTATTCTAATATACCAGGGTGGAGAATTGTTATTCACCAAAGCAGAAAATGTTGCTGGCTTTTCCAGTGTTTAAAATCAAACAGCCCCAAAGTCACTCTCCGATTATTTTGGTAGTCTTGGGTGGCCAAGCAATCAATTTTTGTTAATGGCCAGACTATTCTGAAAAGCAAATATCACATCCAGCTATGACTAATGAGATTCTACCTTTCTTATGCTTGTCCTGGGAGGCTTTTTGATATGATTAAGGAGGGAATGGTAAGATTTTAGCAGAAGCCAACAGTTAAAACAACAAAACAAAAATGCATCTTCCTCTCTCCTCCTCACTCAGAAAAGCAACTCCAGAGCACACATGTGCTCTTGCTTTTCAAGGACACAGCCAAGGAATTCTTCTATTAGTCAGTGTCAAATTGAAAGAGGAAAAATTGGAGAATTGCTCCTCTAGTAGTATCAGTCCCTTTCTCTAGTGCTATAACAATATTTTTCACGCCTAGAGCAAACTTCACAAAAGTTAACAGGAAAAGCAATGAGAAAAAGTGCCTCCAAGTCATGTCAATCAAATCAGAATACCTCATATTCTCTGTCATGGGGTAGAAATTTCCTAGGGTATGGCATTTGTTTGCTGGGAGGGGCAGGAAAAACTATCTTTCTGCTTCCTATTTTCATTAATTATTCTTGTTAACTAGGTGCTAAGTTCAGTGTTTCTACATTGTGAAAGGACTATTAATTCTGTTGTCCTATAAATTTCAATGCTCTAGTACAAAGCCCTGAGGATCCTATCCTAGTTATACCTCTGTACCTCCCATAAGTAAAGCTCATTTTTTTCCTTTGGGGCTAGAAAAATTCTGAGCAAGTCCTTCAGACAAGAACACTTCTGAGTACTTTAGTAAAGCCAGTACCCAAGGAATGAATTAGCTCTACCTTTTGGCCAACTTGTCTTTAACTATCAATTAAGGAGGATTTCCCTAAAACGTGGAGAGGTCTTCTGCTTGGGAATGAGTTCAAAACTAGGCATTTTAGAACTTGCATTCAGTGGAGACACACACACACACACACACACACACACACACACACACACACACACACACACCCCAAGAGAGAGCCTACAGACATGAAGGCTGGTGTTGGTCTCGACATTTCATAATTAAAATTGCTGGGTCTGAAAAACTCTTACTCAATTAGGTTCTCCTCTCCAGGTCCTGATTATCTTTTTAATTTGCTGAGAAAGATTTTTGGAGCATGTTAAGAGTGCCAGCTGCCCAGAGCTGAACTGTGCACATTTGGAAAGGAGTTTAATTACTGTAAGTTGGGTTTGAATTTCACTTGTGAAAAAAGCATGATTGGGAGTGGGAAAGATGTGACTTGGGATCAAGACAGACTAATGAATTACCTAAGCCCTCCAAAGGGCAGTCAGAAGTTGTTGTTTTTTTTTTTAGAGAATTCCTTCTTTATCTTAGTACCTCTTTTCTTTTTATAAACAGTGAGAGAGCAAAACTTGTGTTAAAATTATCCCATTGAATTCCCAATGCAGTTTAAGTATGGTTGTATGACAGATTCTGTCAACCCCTCCTCCCCAATCGTTTCTCAGGGACCAATCTCTTTCTACAGCAGGTTCTCTGGCAAAAGCTGGTTCTCAGAATTATCTGGGGAGAGTTAAGCCTTTGCCGGGAGTCTGGCCATGTCCTATTCTCTGCCCCGGGATTCAAATGTAGGATTAATGGTGGCATATGGTGCGCAGCGGTCCCACCAACTAAAGCCTTTTGGGTCTGTCTTGAAGGCACAACTTGTACCTCTCCCAGGTGGTCCCCATTGTTTAATGTTCAGATCCCAGGGAGATTACTAAACAGCAACCTACCAGACAATTGTGTCTTAGTGACAACCTGTTGAGCCTGCTGGGAGGACAGGGAGAGAAGTCAAAACATTTGTGTGCTTAATTTACTCAAGATGCAGACCTGCTTTATGTTTCCATAATTCCCCAAGGCCAACTGATTCTGGTTCTGAGTTTTCAGCCCTGTGGAAGAGCAAAGGAAGGAAAAATATGCCTCTAAAGGTGACAAACAGAATGCTTCAATTATCCCTCTTGGATATGGCTGAGGTCACCATATACGTGCAGGAGTTTTATTCCTCTGATTGACAGATATCATCTCCCAGTAGAATTCATGGGCTACCCTGCTACTTGATGGACAAGACAGGCCAATAAGGCCTGAGGGTCTGAAAGAGAGCACATGTCTCCATTAACTAATCAAACAACAAGCATTTACTAAATGCCAAGAATAGTCTCTATACTAGAGTTAGAAAGAAAAGCAAAAACAAGTGCCTGTCTTCAAGGAGCTCCACCAGAGGGTTGGTTTTTCTGATTACTTTGCAGATACTTGGAGGATATGTGAAGAAGACAGAATACACAGATCAGGGTGGGAAACACACTGACCGCCATTGTTCCCACTAATTTATACTTTCTGTTTGTTAACATGGCACCACACAGTTCTGATCTCTCATTCTTCTATCCTCTTTTCAATCCTATTTCTGTTCCTCTATCCAACTTCCTAGTCTTCTCTCCCTACAACCATTTTTAATAATTTCTGGCTTCCCAAAGCCATCCTACCCTTTCAGCTCTCCCTCCTTCTGAGTTCTGACCTCCTTTTCAGTAGTTTTGCTTCAAAATTATTTCTCATCCCTGTTTCCCACCTTCCAGTTATTCTCAATTGCTGTTGATCCCTAGTACGCCTTCCTGAGACAGAGACATTTCTAGTAGTTCTGTTGCCTAGGAAAGAGTTATAAAATGGGCTTGAGACAAAGTCTCTTAATCTACAAAGCTATTATTTGAATAGCCATCATTAAGGAAGGCTAACATGGACTACTACTGGATGATGTGTGGTGATTTATAACTTTAAAAAAAAACCCTAATCTTCTTGTTAACTAGTTTCTAAATTCAGTTGTTTCTTCCCACTGAAAGAGTAGAAATACTGTCAGTATCTACAAAATATCAGTATCATAAGACAAAGTCCCATTTGCCCCATCTTAGTGATTACTCTTTTCTGGGATACCTTTTCTTTTTTCTCTATCTTCTCTAGGTGAGTTTCTCAGCTATTATAGATTTGTTGACCCATGACTCAAAATAAACAAATAAGAGAATTTAGAGCCCTGATGGTGAACCTAAGACACACATGTCAGCACTGACACATAGCCATTTTCAGTGATGCACAGCCACATGTGACCACATACAGAGAAGTATGGGGCCACATGCCAAGGATGAAACATTTGCTGTAGTATAGTGTAGACCAGGGTTCGGCAACCTTTTTGGCTGTGAGAGCCATAAACGCCACATTTTTTAAAATGTAAATTCGTGAGAGCTGTACAGTGCTCACAATGCGTGCTCCTGTAACAGAGCCTGAAAAAAATTGACTTTATGGATCCTGCAGAAAAAGCCATATCTGGCCCTCAAAAGAGCCAGGTATGGCTCGAGAGTCATACGTTGCCAACGCCTGGTATAGACACTCTGTGCCGGAGGTTTGTGGGCTAAAAAAAACAGAACTCTGGCACAGAGCATCTAGTTCTGAGGCTTCCAGGCCATTAGGGAAGTTTTGACCTCACTTCTGGCTGGCGGAGCAGGAAGCAGTGGAATGCTGTGGGGTACACATCTCTGGGGGCCCTATGATTGCCATTGTTGGCAACTACATAACCACAGCAACCATCATCCAATCTACTGTTCTGGGGTGTCGTGGATTTCTAATTGACCATCATTACTGAGATAAGTGAGGGGGAGGCTGGGAGAGGCGAGGGCTGTGTGATGGGTGCCATTTCCCACTATTAGAAATAGGGGCAGTCATCTTAACTTACATAAGGAGCACCATCTTGCAGCATAGTGCAGACTCCATTTCACCACTATTACTGTTGTGCATCCTTATTAGCCTCTATTTCTGCTTATTAACCCAGCCCTTTCCTAAAAGGGCATGTGCCACCTTATGGTCAGTTAGGCTAGTTAACCCCTAATTGCCTGCAGGGCTAACAGACTATCTATAATTCTATCTTCTGCCACTGCCTCCCTGATGGAAAACCAAAAAAATAAAAAAATAAAAAACCAAGGTTAAGTTAAGGAAGTGGCAGTAGCAGTAGCCAACCCTTTCAAGAGACATGGACCGAGATGTATGGCATTATAGAAAAAAAATGACAGATTATGTTGCATTCTATGTACTGAAACGGTAGTAAGCAGAACATGGAATATAAATAGACATTTTGAAACTAATCATCTCCAGCTCTTGAAAAAAGTGAGGATGAAAAGAAGGAATACATTTCTAGGCAGTTACTTTTACAAGAGCCAATCTAATCCCGTCCTTAAATTTTTAAAAGTCTCTACAAATTTAACATCTGCAAATTTGAGCATTGCTCACTCCATAGCTCAGCATGGAAAAGCACTCAGTGAGGAAGAATTTATTAAAGAAACTTTCCTAAGATGTGCACCAGTTCTATTTCACGATATGCAGAATAAAGATGCAATTAGTAAGAGAATATCTGAGTTACCACTCAGTAGAAATATCATAAAAGACTGAATAATAAGACTGAACACAAACGTACAACACCAACTAAAGAGAGACATAAGTAATTGTAAATATTTTTCAATCTCTCTTGACAAAACTACTGATGTCACACCACGTGACCATTATTGGTCAATATTCTGATGTCTCACAATAAGAGAAGAGTTGATAAAGTTAGTATCAGAGCCTACAAGTACAGCAGGAAGCAAAATATATAAGCTTGTTATACAAACATTCTGTGACCTAAGCATTGATATCTCTAAAGTTGTGTCAGTGACGACAGAAGGAGTACCAAACATGGTGGGGAAAAAAGTTGGATGTGTCAAATTGTTTATGGAAGCTATTGGACATCCGATTGTGCCTTTTCATTGTATTATCCATCAGGAGGCTTTATGTGCCAAGGCAGGATTCACCAACTTGAACAACTTAATGTCAGTCATTATAAAAATAGTTAATTTAATAGCTGCTTGCCCCCTTCACAAGTGAGAATTTTCTGCACTTTTACTGGAGGTTGATTCCACCTATAGTAGACTGCTGATGTACAATGATGTAAGATGGCTGAGCTGAGGCAAAGTTCTTGAGGGTTTTGTGAAGTGCTTTGAAGAAATTAAGGTATTTCTTGAGGATAAAGATCTGGTAAACTTTTCTCAGCTCAGTGATGATAAGTGGGCCAATACCCTGATTTTTTTTAAAGATCTCTCTGTTCATATTAATAAACTGAATTTAAAGTTACAAGGTTTTGGCAAAAGTATTGATGTTATGTTTGGATACATAAAAGCTTTTGAAAGTAAACTTAAAATTTTCAAGCAAGATATAGAAACTAAAACTTATAAGTATTTTCCTTGAGTAACAAAATATTTTGAGAAGGCCAGTGCAGATATACAAAATGAAATGGAACCCTTGCATATAAAGTACCAGCACCTTTTAGACTTGTTACTTGACCAGTTCAGTGATAGATTTAATCAATTAAGAAGCCTAGAACAGACCATGAAAATAATTAAGTATCCTGATGTAGTAGTCTACAGTAGTTTGGAATTAAATGATTTCCAATGGATGCAAATTGATGATTTGGAGATTAAACTTGCAGAATTTCAAGATAGCATCTGGGCTCAGGTGTTTGTCAACTTGAGGTCAAAGCTTGAGAATCTGGAAAGGTGCCGCTTGGAGAATCAAGAGGAGTGCCACTACGAACAGGAAATTTAGAGTGCCTAGAACTGATTACCAGACACTTTTAGTACCTTTAAAAATATAGCAATGGCTTTACTCACAATTTCTCCCTCTACATACTTTTGTGAGACCTTATTCTCAGCATTAAATAATATCAAAACCAAAAAAAAGAAGCAGATTGATAGATGAAGTTAGTAGCACTTGCTTGGACTTGAGGTGTACAAAATACCAATTTTCAGTTGAAGATTTAGCCAATGAAATTCAGCAACAAAAAAGTCACTAATAGACAGGTTAGTTAAAGAATCCCCCTTCCCCCTCACTTATCTTAGTTCACAGCACCCCACACAAGTTAAATAATATCAAGACCAACAAAAGAAACTGACTGACAGATGAACAAAGAAGTTACTAAGCAGGTAAGTTAAATAATTAGTTTTTGGTTTATTAAATACAGTTCTATATTACAATTATACATTTTTGTTATTTAAACTATAAATAACACAAAATTATGGTTTTTTTCTCGAAGTGAACACCACCTGAGTTATGTTCGTTTTTTTGGCTAATTTTGACACATCAAGCTCAAAAGGTTGCCATCACTGATTTAGAGACTATCCATTATGTCTTTAATTGGATAGCACCAGGAGATGCATGCATCAGGATACCTCAGGTACTGCCTTACCAGAGTATACAATGCTTATTATGGCACAGGAGCTTTGAAAGCAAAACTCATAAAAAGGAGAGATGGGGGGAACACACAGAGTACAGAGTAGGGTGAAAAACATCATGGGTACAAAATGATTGGTTAATAGAGTTGATGGTCAGAGACTGACCTAATTGGTTAGAAGTTTGATGATTGGGTCTAGCAAAATACATCTTTCTCACAGGATTTAAGAAAAGCTCATTGGAGTTCAGGTGCAAGATAATGGTCCAAATTTTAGGACAGCAAATCAGACACTCTTGAATGATAATTGAATGGCTAAAGATAACAGACCTAACAATTCCCTGTTTTTCACACACAGACCTTCAAGACCAGGACAAATTATTAGCAGAACACTAGTTATAAACTTTTAAACTTAAGTCCAGATGAATTCTGAGCAAATTTCAGAAACAAAGAAACATAACTCAAGCAATTGTAGGAAGCAATCAAGAGCACAACTTTGATCCTTGGTGGCCTGTGATCGGTTAGTCTAAAGCCTCTTTTAAAAACAGGAGTTCTGATGAGAAAGTGGGAGAATTAAGTTCATTTTCCCATTCTCCCCTTTTGGTAGAGACAATGTCCACACATGTCTCTAACCAATATGAAGGAGGAATCACTTATCTATAATTTAAAAACTTTTAAAATTACCATTCCTAATGAGGTGATTCCCAAATCTATATATCTATCTCTAATCTCTCTTCTGAATTTGAGTTCTATATTACCAAATCTGTGATGGACATCTCTACCTGAAGAATGTCCTATAGGCATCCTAAACTGAAAGTGTCCAAAACAGAATTTAATATCCCCACCCTTAAACTAGCCCTTCTTCCAAACTTCTTTCTTTCTGTTGAGGATATCATCATTCCTCCTGTCTCTGGGGTTCATGACATAGGAGTCATCCTTGACTACCCATATTTAATAGCAAATCCTTGTCAAATCTTTCTCTACAACAATACACTCTCTACAACATTTCTCATTCTCTCCTTTTCTCCATTCACATGGCTACTATCTTTATCCACTTAGGTTCCAATTTTTCTCCCTGCTTATTGAAAAGCTTAATTCCCATGACAGAAAAACCCCTAAGTCAAGTGTAACCCAGAAGCAGTGTTCACTTTTTTTTATTGCCAATTCTTCAGCATGGGCACCTCCTGTTGAAGACAGAAGTCTATGTTCTCCTAATTACTAATACAAGAATCTTCTGAGGAATGTCAAAGTAACTTCCTGCTTCACATAGTTTCACAGCTAACTTTAAAATAATTTATTTGACTGGGTATAGTACAGCCATGTACAGGAACATACTCAGAAAACAATGATCATGTGAATCATAATTAACCTTATTGTTAAGTTTTATTTGATTACAACAGCAAATTCTGGACATAGATGTTCAGTCTTATAAATAGTTCAATTTGTCAACTCATAGCCTATGCATCTTTCCCCTTAAAAATATTCCCAGTGGCCCCATCATCACCCTGCTTTTTTGGGGAAGAAATCTTGAGCCTCTTCTAACAGGGAAGCCAAAACCCTTTATTTTTCAAAGATGCTTTTTAGCTCATTGGTCTGAAATCCTAGAGAGAACAGTGTACTTATGGTCATCTGTACATTCTTTCAATTCAATTTTAAAAATATGTGTCTATTATGTGACTTCAACTCGTTCTTTTACCTCCCTTTATATAATTGGCCTGAAAATAAAAGAAGGATTAGAATAATTAGGCAATTACCTGGTGAACTATAGGGTGATCAGTTCATCCCAATTCCTCTTAGACATCTCTGTAGTAGGATATTTTTAATTAAGAATATATTAGGAAATAGTTACATAGCATAATTTATGGATAAATGCACAGGTAAGATGTAAGTTAGGTTTCTTTAAATGGAATCTCAGAGATGGATTGTGGGTAAGAGAATTTTTTCCAGAATGCCTTGAGTTACAGTTATCCAACTGTCTTTGCATTCTTGGGGTTGATCCTGTGTGGATAGGAGGTCCTGAGAGAGGCTCGGTGAGAGTGGGAAAATTCTCAATTCCTTTCTACATAAAAATTTCATCTAGCAGACCAAAATAAGTGAAGGAGATCACTGAATGAATTATCATTTTAAGCCCAGCTGGTTTGCTGTGAGTGTGAGGAAGACCTTGGAGATTCTGAGCTGTTTTTTTTCCAACTATATAGCTAAGAAGAAAAACCCAACTTACTCCTTTTGTGTATGAGATAAGAATTTAGTTTAGGATAGATATTGGGTTTTGGGGGGAAATAGATAGGAAGAGAGTGTAACCCCAAATTTATTGGGGACTGAAAAGATCCTTGTGAGTCAGGTTACTTGGGTGGTTAGATAAGATTTATTAGCTTAGGATTAATATATTATAAGAATTTCTTATCCACTTATTTCCTTTTTCTATCCCTTTTCTTTAATCCTTTTTTAATGATAATAAATATATTTTTATATTCTTGGCTAAGCCAGAATTCTTGAGACTGTTCTGAGAACCATCTTGTCTCAGCAATTACAACTCAACAGCCTATAGCATATAGAATAAATTATTGGTAAAAACACACTATACCAATAATCTAGTAAGGGTTAATAAACTCTTACAATAGTTTGGCAAGCCAGCTAGGAGTCGAATCTAGAATCTTCTATGAAGGGAAAAACTCAGTACCTCTTGAGGTAGCCCATAACACTTTTGGGAAAGCTAGGGTTGGTTGGGAAATATTTACTTTTACTGAACAGAAATTTGCATTTCTGCAGCTTCTATCAAATGCTACTTTGCTCCCCAAACCCCCCCAAGTCTAATCCTTCTTTCCATATACTAGAAATATTTGAAAATAACTCTTTTCTCCAGGCAAAATGTCCCTATTTTTTCTTTCAACAAATCTTTGCAAGGGATGGCTTTGGGTTCTCTCAAAGTCTAGTCACTCATATCTGGACAAACTCCAATGTCAATGTCATTCCTAAAATGTGGTACCAAAAACTGAATACAATATTCAAGATGTGGCAGAGTATAACAGGATTATCACTTCTTTCCTTTTAAACTCAGCTGCAAGATTAATGAAGCCTAAGATAGTATTTGCTTTTTGAGTTGCCATATTCTCCAGTAATATAGATTCACATTGAGCTAGTAGCACTCTGAAAATCCCAAATAGTTTTCATATGAACTGTCTAACAACTTCTTTCCCACCGTATCCCTTTGCAGTTAGTTTTTTTAATCCAGCTACAGAACTTTTCATTTATTACTATTAAATTTCATCATTGAGTTAAAGGGCAGATATAAAACACCTTGAAAACTTTAAAGCACTACATAAAGTTAGCTATTCTTGTTGTTATTTATTACTATTATTTTTTTATTAGATTTGGCCTCTTTTCCTAGTTTGTCAATGTTTTATAGGATCTTTTTTTAAACCCTTACTTTCTGTCTTAGAATCAAAACTGTGTATTGGTTGCAAGGCAGAAGAGTGGTAAGGGGTAGGCAATGGGGGTTAAGTGACTTGAACAGGGTCACACAGCTAGGAAAATATCTGAGGCCAGATTTGAACCAAGACCTCCCATCTCTAGTCCTGGCTATCAATCCACCGAGCCACCCAGCTACCTCATCTTATATAGGATCTTGATTCTATATCTTCTGTCCTTCCTAGGGAAAGCTTGGGATCCTCTCATCTCTAGCAAGAAGTAACCATGTGTTTCACCCTCTAGTTGGCAGATATTTCCACCCTGAAGTATTGGCAATAAAAAGAGGGCTGAACATTGTGTTCCTGGATCACCCTTGACTTAGAGGGTTTATCTGTAGTATGAATTGAACTTTTTCAATGAGCCACAAATATTGACTAAGAAATCTGGGACCTCCTGCTCCAGAACTGTAGTTGTGAAAGAAGAAAGTAGTACAGGGAAGGAAATTGGAAGAATGCTTTGAAAAATCTAGAATCTACAAATTTCTCTATTAGTAGAGTTAATAAGTTTCCTAAAGAGGCCACCTATGCTTATCAAATTTAATGATACTCTTTATCAATGACTTTATTAGTCACTAATAAAAATGATGGTTTAAAACAACGGGATAGGATCAAGGATTAATTCCTATGATATTCCATTGTAGAAATTCTCCAAGTTGACATTAGTCAATTAATGATCAGTCTTTGCAGTAAAGAAGGACAAATGACATCTTGAATTTCAGAAAGTTTAAATAAAACTGGAACCTGCAAACTATAAGTTGGTGAGATTGACGTTGATTCCTGGCAAAAAAGGTCATTCATTTATTAAGCATATTGTTAAAGAGGTTGTTTATGCATTACTTAGAAATAAAAGCCATGATTATTAAGAACTAATATGATTTTATCAAAAATATCAAGCCTAAAAAAAGAATAAGTCATGCCTAACCAATCTATTTCCTTTGTTAACTCTGTTTTCTTCATTGATTACTATACTGCCTTTTTTACTGGAGTTAGAATATAACTGATATGGATGTTTATAGGACAGGACAGAAACTATCACTGTATTCTAATCAAAGGGCCATTGAGGAGCTGTGATGTCCTGAAAAAGACAAGTCTTCTCTTCCTTTGTCCCAAAGGAGAGGGGAACTAAAATCTTGGGAGAGTATATGCAAGAAATATGCAGTCATACTGTCTCTACTACAAGAAAAGAGAGAGAGAGAGAGAGAGAGAGAGAGAGAGAGAGAGAGAGAGAGAGAGAGAGAGAGAGAGAGAGAGAGAG
>NC_058131.1:143132932-143170048 GCF_016433145.1 Gracilinanus agilis
AGAGAGAGAGAGAGAGAGAGAGAGAGAGAGAGAGAGAGAGAGAGAGAGAGAGAGAGAGAGAGAGAGCAACTAGAACAGTGGATGGCAATCAACTTAAATGGTTTGATTTAGCCTCCACACCAAGTGCCCTCTAACTACCAGGAAACAATAGGCTGAGACAGAAAAAGGAAAGTGGCTGCCTTGGGCTAAAAGATTTGTCATTTCTATAAACCTTTAGGAGAGAGAAAACACTGAAATAAACAGGGAGAAGACTGGTTAAGCAAAGCAGGACCACCAGAAGCCAATATGGTGATGGCTCTACCTGTTTGCTGAAAGCGACACAGATGAAATTCTTATCTACCCACATCCAACTTCATCGTGGCTCTCTAGGTCTATATCCAATTCCTTATTATTTCTTTAAACAAACCTGTTCTCTTTCATTATTGGCCATATGCCCTCAAAATAAAATGATTCTCAAAATATGGCATTCAGTGTATGTTTATATCTATATATGTATGTTTGTGTGTAAGAGCATTGTTTGTAGGGGGACAGTGATAAAAAAAGGAGCAGTAGAACAGAAGGATATGATCCTCATGGTTAAAGCCACTTGGGCAAGAAGATTGTGTCAGGAACCTGAACCAACCCTTTTTGCTTCCCAACATAGTCAGAGCTATTATCTTTTTCTTTCACTGTGGTGCCAGTTGGCTTCTCCCTCCCTCCTTGAACACCATATAATATACTTATATACAGTCATTCTTCAACATCCAAATGCTTAACTTTCCAAACTTCAAGCATTCTTGTGATTATGTTAGTAAGCTCATTTTTACTTTCATGTTGGCAATCAGGTATATTCATGGCTATGCACCATAGAAAAATAGAGGCTTCATTCATGTCAAAGTATTTATGAAAGTGTTTGCTCTAGAAAGTACTAGACTAAGCTCTCAAGAGCCAGCTGAGGAGGTTGAAAAAATGGAGAAGCTACTAAGTTTGTGGGTAAATGGAATGGTGGTCAGAAGTGGCCACCCACCTCTCCTACTGCCTTTGTCTCTGGACTCCCAAGGTGGCAAGACTTAGAAGAGCATGACCTGACCAGAGTGGGGGCCTAGGATTCACCCCAAGGCATGTGTTCTTCACCAGGGAACAATTTTACCATTGAACCAAAAGAGAGACTAAAGATGGCAGATTGTTCTCTTCTCTTTTTCACCTGGGGGGGGGGTTCTGATATTTTACCCCCTGCCCCTCCCCATGAAAAAACTTTTACAATGGAGAGGAAGATTACTTTCTAGTTTTTTTAATTGATTCTGTTCTTTGGTTCTGTTATTTCTCTGATATAAGCATTTAGAGACATGAAGTGCATATTATCAAAATTAATATTTTACTATAAAGAATTGTATGCAGTACAGTATATTTTCAGCAATTTCTAGCAAAAGATTAGTTTGTGGTGATTGCAGGAACCTAATGCCCTATTTCCTATAGGTTCAACGTACTGTTTTTTTCACCATTTTCTATGAATATTACTTCTGTGAAAATTGAGAATTGACTATACCTCTAAGACTCTATTGAGATTTCAGTGCTTCTGTCCCTTCTGTCCCTTCTGTCCTTCAAGACCACATACCTGGTACATAGTAGACTCCTAATAAATGTTTATGGATATGACTTGCCAGAGAAGAGAGGGACTATCTTTTCTATGGGCAGACGCCACCATTAATGTTCCTTGGATCAGAATACAATGTTATCTTCCCCATAGGAATCTGTCTCAGCTATATTTACTATTTAGTATAAGTAGTACTCAACTCTGTTGGTTCCCTTTTGCTTCCAGGATTAAATATAAAAATCTCCTGCTTGGCTTTTAAAAACCTGGATAACCTGCCTCCATCTGACCTGCCCAGGCTTTTTATACCTTACAACTTTGCCCATGTCACTCCATCCCTCTGTATCCCTGAACACGACATTTTCATTGGCTGTCCTCCATCCATAGAATGTTCTCCCTCCTCATCTCTGCCTCCTGGCTTCCTGACTACCTTTAAGTATCAGATAAAATCCCACCTTCTTTAAGAAACCCTTCCTAATTCCTTCTCTCTGGTGATTATCTCCAATTGACCCTATAATACATTTTTTCTTTGCTTTGTTGTTTACATGTTCTCTGTCCCATTCAACTCTTGAGACAGGAACTAATTTTAGCTTTTCTTTGTACCCCCAGCACTTATCACAATACCTGTCACATAGCAGATCCTTACTAAAGGCTTGTTAGTCAGAAAAAGGGGATAAAACTAGATTGATAAAAAAAATTGGTAAAAAAAATGGTGTGGTAGATATAGTTTACCAAGGATTCAGTAACATATTCTTTTATACTATGTCTGAGAACAAGATAAAGAGATAATATATAGTTAAGTGAATCTTAAACTGATCAAATAAGCAAGCCCAAAAAGTAGGCATAAATAGTCAATGTCAATTTGTAGAGAGCTTGATAACCTAGAGCCAAAAGGATTTATCTTTGGCCCTTTGATGTTTGATACTTTCATCATCCACTTGGAACAAGCCCTATCTATTACATTTTTCAAATTTTCAAATAAAGGGAAAGCTGAGAGAGACCATTACCGTACCATATCATAGAATTGGGACCAGAAAAATGTCAATAGTCATGTTAAGCTAAATCTAATAAGATATAATTTAATTGAGAAAAATGTAAAAGTATATGTTTGGATCCAAAAAAATCAAGCTCACAAGTATAAAATAGAGGTGGTACAGTTAGAGAGCACTTCATCAAGGTTTTAGTGAATTCTGTACTCAGTAGGATGTGGTGTTATGTTGTATTAAAAAACAATGGCAGCAATAGATCTGATGTTAAAAAACAATTGGTCAGACAACAAATGAATTGGGTTTTGTTTGTTTTTTTAATTTTGTTTTAATTTTTTGTTTAATTTAAAATTTTGTTCAATTTTGGGTGCCACATTTTGGGAAAGACATTGAGAAGTCTTTGAGTATTCAGATTATGTCAAGGGGACTGGAGAGCAGACCAGAAGAGGGCCAGCTAAAGGCACTGGTGTTGACTAGCATAGAGAAGAAAAACATGGGAGCCAAAGAGAGCTACCCTGAAGTATTTAAAGCTTGTCATATATGTTAGAGAGATGGGAAGGTTTCTCAAATCATTGCTCCTCTTAACTTTGAAATAGGGAGTAGACTTTTCTGCTTAGTAAAAAAAGTGCAAATGACAGATTAGCAGATTTGAACTTGAATTGAGGAAAAACACTCCAGACAGTTAGAGCTATTGTGAAGTGTGATGGTTAGAGGTAGCTAGATGGCTCAGTAGACTGCAAGATAAGCCTAGAGACAGGAGGTCCTGAGTTCAAATCTGTATTCAGACACTTCTTAGCTCTGTGACCCCGACTGCCTAGTCCTTACAACTCTTTTGCCTTGAAACCAAAACACAGTATTGATTCTAAAATGGAAGGTGAAGGGTTTTTTTAAGTGTCATGGGCTGCCTGAGAAGGTTCCCCCTTTATTTAAGGTCTTTAGGTAAAGAGTGGATGACAGCTTATTGATTCTAGTGTAGAGAAGCTTCTCATTCAGGTATAGGTGGTACTAGATGACCTTTGGATTTGCTTCACACTCTGAAGTTCTGTGAGATACATGGTTTAGTGGATCCTGAAAACATTGTTATGAGACCCAAATCTTTCCATCTTGTCCACCGCAGTAGCATAGGAGAGATTTTTTAATGTCTTGCTGAAATCTGGCTATACTCTGACTATGGGTTTTTTCCTATACAATTGTTTCCCTCCCCCAAAATAAGTTCATCTGCCATAACCAACTGCTAGGATGAATTCATGGTGGCTTATAGTTAGCAAGGGAAGAGAATACGCATTTATGTAGCATTGTGTTAAGAATTATTTTCCCTTAAAAAATATCTCATTTGCATCTCATGCCAGGTCTAGGAGACAGTGCTATTATTACCCCCATTTAAAGGAAAGGATACTGAGGTCAACAGAGCTTAAGTGATTTGCCCACAGTCATACATTGAGTAATATCTATCCCTGACTTTGAACTCAGGTATTCCTGACTCTTGACCCAATACTCTATCTAATGAACTGCCAATTATCTTATAGTTATTACTCTTTACTTTTCTAAAAAGTCACCCATGTCTGGGGAGGACAACCACCTCTGATGCCTGCTAAATGCATTTCAGAACTGCGCATCCATCTTTGCTGTCTACCTTTCACCCAACTCTCACCTATGTCTCCAAGAAGCTGTGGCATGGGCAGCAGCCAGACCCTAGTGAAACTAGCTAGGCAGATGGGTTAAGCAAGGGTGAGGGTAACCAAAAGGCTTCAAACCCATTGATGAATTAGGGGGGATGTCAACCTCAGGCATGTGAAGACCTTCCCCAGTAGAACAAGCAAATGAAAATAACTTGTGCCAACAGCCAAAAAGGCAGCTGTGGAGTGCTTAGAGCTTGGTCAGACATTGAAAATGCCAAGATTATCCACTGAATGGCCATTTCCAGTCTTGACTTTTGTCTTGCCATTGGATTTTGATAACTCAGGAAGAGTTATCATCCCTTGATATTTTTGGTCCTCTTCAAAAATTGACAAACAATAATAACAACTAGGCTCTAGAATTTTGCCATGAATCAAAGCAAAGTTTACAAATCAATAGTTTGTTCTCCTTTTTTGAACATCAGAATCACATTTAACTATCATTAATCCTTTAGAGTTCTCCTGTTCTCTGTGGTTTTAAAAAATTCAGCTCAGAAATCACCTTCACAGATTTTTTCAGTACACTATAACTGGTGACTTAATTGACTAAAAGTGGTCAGTTATCCCACTTATATTGGGTTTCTACCTGCAGTTTACTTTTCTTTTTTTCAATTCTTTCCATTATAAGGATCACTCTCAATTAGAAGTTCTGCCTTCTCTCCTTAGATCTTTGTGATCTTCTCTATCTCCAAGTAACGATCCTAAGTCTTATTTTATACTAATCTTGCCCTGTCCCCTCAAACACAGATAAAAGTACACTTTTTACTATCCTTAAAATTTGTGACAAGCTTCAATTCATTTTGGCATTTGAACTCCTGGCATTGTTTTTTGTTGCTGTGTTTTTACCAGATGGTTGCCCTATTTTTATATATATTCTCAGTTGACTGCCTTGCTTTCCTTTCTTGTATATGTTTCAAATACTTCATTGGTCTATAATTTTATCAGTAAGGGTACTCTTTTCACCAACACAAACCACAACCCTTCATAATCTAATAAAATGTCTTCAAGAGTCCCTATGGCCAAAAAAATTAATTATCATAAGCCCAACATGTTGATGAGCTATTCAGGCTTAATGAGGCTGGTTTTCAGATGACTGTTTTCTAGTCCATTACACTGGGCCAGTATTTGAAGCCTTTTCAGCTTGAAAAGACTTCCTATCATTTAGCCTTTGAGAAATCAGGACCATGTCTACACCACAATGAAACAATGGAAAATCACTTTAGTGAGCATCATTTGCACATAGATATTTAAATTATGAGTTTGTCAATGAGCTCCTTGTGCAGTCACATCAATCTTATTAGACAGTTTTCCCCCCTTTCTTCTTCACTGGAATCTTTTAGGTCTGTGTCATTCAAAATTTCTTTCTTGAGAGCATCTAATCCTCCTACTAAAATTTAACTTCTCTTATCAGCTTCTTACCAATAAGCAACAGATGGAAGTCATAAAATTCTTGATGCTTGTTAGAAACATTCTTGAGTTATTATTATTTTTTAATGATTTAAAGGGGTAGGGAAGGGAATGTTTTAAGAGCAACTAGAAGATCAATAATGAGAACAATAACATATGTTGTGGATTACCAAGAAATTAAAAACATCTGTTCAGGTCTTTGCTTATGAAAGAAAGAAATACTGTAATAACACTAGCCAAATTAGTAGATTCCCTTATTAAGATAGGGGAGGGGAAAATTAATGTTGAGTACTACTGTTGAAGAGCACAATATCTTATTTCATTCTCCCTTTAAATTCTTTTGAAAATACTGTTGATTTTATACTTTGCATAATTGAGGAATATAAAAAGAATTTTTAAAAATGATCTTTCTTAGTCAGGAAACCCTGTTTTGACTGTAGACACTAATCTTATGTATTATGTGCCACTTTCATTTTTTAAATTTTTATTTTTTCCAGATTATATGTTGATATAAATTTTAATATTTCTTTTCTGATATTTTTGCCATCTCTGTTCTCTCCTTCCCTCCCACCCCTCCTACTTCTCTAAGAAGGCATGTAATATGATATCATTGTGCATATATTATCATACAATACACATTTACATGTTTGTCATGTTGTGAAAAAGATGCTGATTGCTTACACTAGAGAAAAATTTATGTAGGAAAGATGGTGAAGAATGATGTGCTGCAATCTGCATTCAGACTCTGTTACTTCTATAGCAGTGGATATCCTTTTTTGTCATGAGTCCCGGTCTTTAGTTTAATTTTAATAAGGAATTACTGAAAGCCCTCTTCCCTCTCAGCAATTTTGCTACATGTTCTCTATTCCTTGATGTTCTTGATCTTCTTCTTTATGTATTGAATTCCTATCCATCTAGTAAAGTCCATGTCAAATGTCATCTCCTCCAGGAAACTTGTCCTATTCCCCTCCAAAAGTAATCTCTCTCCTCAGAACTCAAATAACAATTTTTTGCACCTCTTTTTATATATTACCATTATTTATATCTGTCTCATCTTCTTTTACATCATAAACTCTATAAAGGTGGGAACCATGTATTATCCAAACTATGCTTTTTCTTTTTTTTTTTTTTTTGGTCATAAGATTTAAATATTTTATTTTTTAGAAAAATTTTCCATGGTTCCATGATTCATGTTTTTACTTTCCTCTTTAACCCCCTCCATAGCCGATGCACATTTCCACTGGTTTTAACATGTGTCATCAATCAAAACTTATTTCCATATTATTGATAGTTGCATTGGTTTGGTTATTTCGAGTCTACATCTCCAATCATGTCCACATCAACCCATATGTTCAAGCAGTTGTTTTTCTTCTGTGTTTCCACTCCTGTAGTTCTCTGAATGTGGGTAGCGTTCTTTTCCATAAACTCCTCAGAATTGTCCTGGGTCATTGCATTGCTGCTAATACAGATGTCCATTACATTCTATTTTACCACAGTGTATCTGTCTCTGTGTACAATGTTCCCCTGGTTCTACTCCTTTCACTCTGCATCAATTCCTGGAGGTCTTTCCAGTTCACATGGAATTCTTCCACAAACTATGCTTTTTCTAACACCTACTCAGTGCTTTGAACAGAATTTGATTTTGTAGATGGAAGATCCATGACCATTTAGTTCAAGTCATGATAAACAAAAAAAGTTTTACTCTATAAAGTATTCAATAAAAAGTCATCCAACCTTTTCCCTGAAGTTCTCTAATGAGAAGGAACCCACTACTTCCCCAAAAAGTCTATGCCATTTTAGCAGAGTCTTATTTTAGGAAAATTTTCATTGTTACAAGCCTAAATTTGCCTTCTTATAACTTAAACCCATTGATCCCACTACTAGATACTGATCTAACTCTCTTCTACTTGACAATCCTTCAAGTATTTTAAGACACCAATCATGCCTCACCTCTACCCACAAGAAATCTTCTTATATGGCATGAACTCTAGGCCTTTCACCATCCTAGTTGCCCTCATTTACACACTTTCCCATTTATTAGTGTACTTCCTAAAAAGGATGCCCCAAAATGAACATAATATTCAAGATATAATTTGACCAGGGTAGATTATACATAATGAATGCCTTATGACTGAGATGTAGCATTAACTTTCTCTGTACTATATCACACTGTTGACTCATACTAAATTTGTAGGCTTACTAAAACTCTCAGGTATTTTTCAGACAAATTTCTATTTAGTGACATTTTCCTCTGTTTTTTATTTGTGAAGTTGATTTTTTAAACAACTAAAATGTAAGAAATTATGCTTGTTCCTATGAAATTTCATCTTACTAAATTGATCTCACTTCTAATTCTTCAAGATTTTCTTGAATATTGACTGTCATTCATTGTGTTATCCTTTTTGATCTTTTCCATAGTACTAGCATAAATCCTTTGCTAAAAATCTATGTAAACCATATCTGTAGCATTCCATGAAATACCAGTTTGTTTACTAAATCAAAAGAAGAAATACTGTTAATCTGACAGGACTCCTTCTTTAAGAATAATAATAATTTTGCCTTCACTATTTCTTTTTTAAGATTACAGTGACCATATATTCAACAATATATGCTAGAATTTTTCCAAGAATCAAAACTAAGCTCAATGACATACAGTTTTGCAAGTTCTGTCCTCTTCCCTTTTTGACTGGCCATTATATGCCAATCATAGTGCTAGGTTCTAGAGAAGCAAATTTTTTTAAATTCAATACTTCCTGCCTCGAAGGATCTTTTTTTTTTTTTTCTGAATGATGGGTATAGACATAGTTTAAAGCAGTGGTTCCCAAACTTTTTTGTCCTACCTCCCCCTTTCCAGAAAAAATATGACTTAGCGCCCCCTGGAAATTATGAAACTATTTATCGAACTCAGAATAGAATGTAATAAAAAAAAAAAAAAGTGTGGCCATCACTGCTTCACTGGATTGCTGGAGCACCCACAAGGGGGCAGTAGCATCCACTTTGGGAATCACTGGTTTAAAGCTATATACAAATAAGTATATGATACTCAATGTGATTTTGAGGGGAATTAGACAAACCAGGAGGTAGACATGAAGATGATGAAGCAGAGAGCTTTGGGTATAAGAAGAAGCAAGCAAAAAAAAAAAATCTGGATTCAGGAGATAGAGTGCCTTTGTGAAGAATAACAAGGAAGCCAGTGTCACTGTATCACAGAGAACATGGAAGAGAATAAAGAATAAGAAGACAGGAAAAGTAGAAAGGCCAAGGTTATGAAGGATTTAAAAAACCAGTTGAAAACAATTTCGATTTCATATTCAAGATACCAGGAAAAGAAGTGCTTGCCAGTCTTTGGTCTATTTTAATCTATACCCCAGAAATACCAAGTCTCATCCTCAGACAAAATCTTCTCAACCATCTGTTCATTTCCATGAATAAAAAGTTATTCAGAACTCAAAGGGAAGAATCTCTTCTGATAGAAAATTTTATACCAGGCTCTAAAAGAATGGTTTTGCAGTGAGGGGTCCTATTTGGTCCCCCTCAAAATATACTGAGTAGTTACATATCATCCCACCCACCCATAAATTCCTCCCTACTTGCAACAACACTAAAAAAATCATAATTATAACTAACATTTATAGAGCACTTTCCTCTGTTTTCTAAACTAATCTAAATCTGATTCTTGTAATTAATATTATTACATAATTTAAAACCACACAAGAGAATCGCCCTTTAAAGGAAAGTTTACCTCTTGGGTCTTTAAGGTAAAAATGGTGTTTATTTTTGCAGAAAATGCCTAGAAGTGAATGCCCTTTCAGAAAGAAGTCTTTTGTGCATGTAAATTCCTGTATCTAGTATGCCTAATTTGACTATGAAAAGAATAATGGTGAACTGAAAGGCAAGAGGGATTGGGTGGGAATCACCTCCCACCTCCCCATTGAACACTTTTCAAAATAATTGAAGCAAAAGAGCAAAAAAGTTGATATTTTTAGTGGAACCTAGGGACAGTATCTTCGTTATATATCTTGGTTACATGTTACTACCCAAATAGCCGGGGACTACTGTCATCAGGAGATGAAGGGGGAACCGAGAGGGAAAGGGAGGGGGAGAGTGAACAACTGAGAGATGTCAACCAAAAATCCTAGAAAGCCTGTATGTAGGGTTTTGTTCTGAGCAGGTTTTCTATAATATGTTTTGACGGTTTTGAAATTGGCCCTATGTAGGCCAACAATGAAGGATAGTGGAGCTTACATAGCAGAAAATCCATACTCTCCAGACACCTGCTTACCCCAGGAGAATCAGAAGATATTGACCTTCAATTCAGCCTGCAGTGTGAGCTGATTCCGGGAGATAAGGGCAGCTAATCTGTCAGTCTTCCCAGGCTCTTCTTCATTGACTGGCTGACACTGTTATTTCGCCTTCAGTTTTGTGATGACAAGTCAGTAAATATGCCTCGAGCCCTGTGGGTGTTTTGACTTAGTTGGTATTGACTCAGACTGGGTATCCAAAGCCAGGACCGACCTTATCTTTAGGCAGACTAAATGGTGGCCTGGGATATGGAATTTCAGCAACACCGCTTCCTCCTGCCTCCCTACACATTCCTCCCCACCTGTTCATTGGTGTTTGAAATATGAATCATCTCTATGAAAACTAGTTTTAAAATGTGAATTTGTTTCGGGACAATTGATGTATCAGGGAACATTTTAAACATCAGAATGTCTGCTTCTATGAGATTTTGAGAGAATGTAGAAAACAGAACCACTTTGTAATAATTCACAAAGCTACAGTCCTTCTAGCTTTCATTTCTACCAAGCAAACTTTGGATCTTTTTTAAAGATAAAAATACTATATTTATTGTCTATCTTCTGATGTGGTAGGAGTTGTGGGCAGGGAAGGGCTAGCCCACACAACCCACTTTTACCCCCTTACCCTCTTCTGCCATGACCTTCACTCTGTCCAACTTGGTCATTCACACTGGTGCAGGCCAAGTAGTTGCCTGAAGTGGAAGAAATAGATACTTTTATTGCAACGTTTATGTATTATCTAAAATATATAAATTATCTAACATATCTATCTAATCATCTAATCATCTAACATACATAAAAATGCTACCTTTTTTTTATTAGGTTCGTATCTTTTTTTTTAATGTCACTGATGAATTTTTGAAAGAATGAAGGACGAATGAATGAATGAAGGTGCCTCTAACCCTGGATCTCCTACCCGTTCTCCCCACCTCAATCCCACTTCCCCTTGCCACAATTTTGCATAGCATGGTGCTTTGGGGAAATTCATATATTATGTGATGAAGGAACTGACCATACTTTAACAGAGAACAAGGACATTCATTTCATGAGAAGAAAAGGCTTCTATTCAAATATGCCTTGAAGAAGTAACACAATGGGTTAAATTCACACAAGGGGGTAAATGACTCATGATTCCTTACTGAGAGCAATTTTTGATTTTGGAAGGCTGAAGAAGAAAGAATAGGAGACAACTAGGAGCAGGATGAAATGGAGACCTAAAGGCCCTTAGTTTCAAGCCCAGATTTGCCACTTCTTACTTACAACCTTGCGTAAGATTTAAATTAATATCCAATAACTCCAAGTATAATATTTTTAGGATTTATTAATAATTACTTGAAGTAGAAGAAATAAAAGGACAAAAGTAAAAGCCTGAGTAAAACAAGTTTTCCTAGCCGCATTCACGGGAAAAAGAAAGAGAAAGGCGAGGTTACACACAAACTTTAATTTCCAAAACGTAAGGATATAACATGAGAAGGAACATGAAAAGCTGGGATTTAGAGTCCTGGGGTTCAAATTCTAATTATACATTTGAAAACTGTAACTTTTCTAGGTATCAGTTTTTTCATGGGTAAAAAAGGGGGCTGCATTAGACTTTTAAGTTCCCTTCCAGTCCTAAAGTTGTTATCATAACTTGCCATTTTGTCTCATACTGACTCCTAACGCCAAAATATCCATATTAAAAAGAAAATATTAAATCACTCATCTAGATATTTTGTCTGGGTCTTCAAATATTATCTCTTCTAGATATTCTGGCATTAGGGTTAGGGTTAGCTTTAAATACAAACTATGTTTTTAAAGATATCTCATTAACTTAGACAAAAGATAAAGCAGAGCCAGGGGGCAGCTGGGTAGCTCAGTGGATTGAGAGCCAGGTCTAGAGACGGGAGGTCCTAGGTTCAAATCCGGCCTCAGACACTTCCCAGCTGTGTGACCCTGGGCAAGTCACTTGACCCCCATTGCCTACCCTTACCACTCTTCCACCTATAAGTCAATACACAGAAGTTAAGGGTTTAAAATGAAAAAAAAAAGTTAAAAAAAAAAAAAGATAAAGCAGAGCCAACTCAGTCTGGCTCAGTAGAGCACACTGTTAAAAATTCAGTGTATTTATACCTTAGAAATCAGTAAATGCTATGAATCAGAGCTCAGTTTCTGGTTTTGTTGATTGTCAAGGCTTAAAAAAGTAATGGAGAAAGTGTTAATAATGCAGGTTCATCTGAAAAGCGTGTCCTGTACACATTTTTTTTTTCTGGAGAGGTAGGCATTAAATATTTACTAGCATACTCCTACTTAGAAGTTTATGTTTACAAAAAATATTGCTATATCATATTATGGAGCTAAACCTCATTTTTTCTAGTGCTGTATTTTTTTGTCTAAAGATAATGACTGCCCTGATATGGGCAGTGGTAACAGGGAGCCAAAGCTTGAGACATGTGGGATATGGATCTTGTGCGACCTTGGGCAAATTATAATTATCTGAGCCTTAGTTTTTACTTGTGAAAAATAAGGTAACCATACTAGGTCAAGAGTTTTCCATTTTTAGAGGTCATGGATCCTTTTCATTGAAGACTAAAAAATTCTAGTGTCTTGATCAAGGTGATATTTAAGTAACATGGATGTGACAAATGTTAATAATTCAAAATTTATAGTGGTGTATAGACAACATGAATCTGGTAAAGGGAGAGTCTGAAAGAAGAATCATAATAAAATGAATGTTGTGTTAATAAGTTTAGGGACGTGTTGTAAGGTTTGAAATAAAATTAATTTCTTCTTTATGTTGTTCATTTTTTAGATCTCAATAAAAGAAATAGAACAAATTTTAGACTGATAGGAAGCAACACATAATATTTGATTTCTGATGTGATCCTTGATAGCTCTTAAGAATCAATGCACAGTTACAGGGTTAATATAAGGATTAAATTTGGAGATGGAAGGGTAAGTAATTGAATTTATAAATAATATCCTCACATAAACCTAAAATAGATAAAAATTAATTCCATAAAATGTCTGTGCCTCCTTTCTTGTGAAATACCAAACCAGCCCCAACCAAAAGCATGATAAGCATCCATGGAATCCTATGGCTCTTTAGAACATGGTATGAAAAACCTTAGACCAATTGATCTTTGAGATCTGTCCCAATTCTGAAGATTTTTTTTTTATTTTTCTAGTCTAAATGGCTTTCTCTCAAAGACAATACACCTTCTGCAATGCTAAGAAGCTCCTTCTGTCATGCTTCTCTGATACAGTGGACCAGGAGAAGATGGCATCTTCCTTCATTGCTTTAGCTACTCCTGAATCCTACATCCTATTTCTGCCACAACTCAGCAATTTATCTTCCTTTAATTTTCACTCTATCCCTTATCTGCCAATTTTCAAGTCACTTTTCCTTTTCATCCCAGCCCTGTGCCCATATCTTTGAAGATATTGATATTTACACTGATGGGGGTGTTCAGGGAGAACTAGTTCCTCTGATGTGAACCCTTTCCATGGTTACTCATCCATATTTGGTGTCCACTTTTCTCCCAAGTCTTACCTGTGACTCCAAGAAGCTGTAGCATGCACAACGGTCACACCTCAAAATAAAACAAACTTGGCAGACAGACTAAACCAAGTCAAGGGTAACTAATAAGCTAACCAATAAGTAACCAATAAATGCATTGGTGAGTTAGGGGGAATATCTGCTGCCAGCATGTGAAGCCCTCCCCAGGGAAATGGGCAGGTAAGAACAATTCATTCCAACAGCTCTGAAGGTGGCTGAAGCAGACATTGTGGAGCACTTAGAGCTTGGACATACATCGAAGATGCCAAGGTCATTAAGTACATTCTGGGCCATCACCAGTTGTCTTTACTTTTGTCTCACCATGGAACTTTGATGACTCTGAAAGAGAGAGAGAGGCTGATGACTTTAGGCAGCTCTGTCTCACTTAAATCCAACTCACACACAAGTTAAAACATCATTGGTCCTAATCAGAAATGAAACACAAATGACAATAGCAACAAGAACAATTTAAACCAGTGCCAATGAAAAATATAGTTCATCAGCCTCCTCAATCCCCATTACTTCCATCTGAATTTATCAGTGACCCAAGGAGTCGTTACGAATAAAACATAACCATCATCCAAATGTCTCACATTTCCATGGACTTGAACTCTAAGATGTTTCTTTTTAATCTCTTGTCTTTCCAATCCAACCTAATCCCCACCAAAGTTGCTAAAACATCCATATTTAAAGTATTTTCTAGGTGCTAGAATACGGAGAAAAACAAAAAAATGGTTCTAGACTTGAAGGAGCTTACAGCCTAATGGTGAAAAGGTACAACAGGTAAACACACACACACACACACACACACACACACACTCATACACATACATATATATGGCAGCTAGGTGTAAGAGTAGGTGGAGTGCTGGGCCTGAAATCAGGAAGACTACTCTTCTTGAGTTCAAATCTGGGCTGAGAAACTTAGTTGAATGACCCTGGGCAAGTCACTTAATTCCATTTGCCTCAGTTTCCTCAACTGTAAAATGACCTGGAGAAAGAAATGGCAAATACTCCTGTATCTTTACGGAGAAAACCCTAAATGAAGTCACAAACAATCAGAAAAACTGAAATGACTGAAAGACAACAAAAAATGCTATTTTGAACCATAAGATTAAAGTCTATGCCTGTGACTCTCAGCAATAATATCTTTTTTTTTTGTTCACCTCCTTCAAATGAACTATAAACTCACAGAAATTTTTAGTTGCCAGATCATAGTTCCAGTGATTGCCAATGCCTCAGGAGACATAATCAAAGGTAGGAGGTGAGACAACTCTAACTAATCTAAGGGGTAAAATGGATTCATCAGTGGCTTAGAAAAGATAGTAAGGACCATGTGGTAAAGAATATTAAAGTCTTGGTGTTCCAGTGCCCAAATATTAGGAAATTTTGAGTACCCACCCAAACTTTTTACTAGTTATTTTAATGCATATTTAAACTCTTGTGGGGAGGTAGCTAGATTACTTCTCTATAACATTATATGTGTGTATAGATATATAGAAAGAGATAGATATTATAGATATTATATAGATATATGTATAATGGAATCTGGAAATACTTAAAAGAATGAGTAGGATAGGGCCAGATATCTAGTTAGGTAATATTTCATTGCAACTGAAAGCTTGTTGCTGCCAAATACATAATAAATCAAATTCTTATTGAAACCACAACTAAATTCTAGGTTTCCTATATGATTTGGAAATACAACTTTACACCAGGGCAAGCTTTCACAAGATTTCCAAAAGGGAAATGGATAGCACCATAAATAACTGAATTCCTCATTAAAATGTCTAGATTGGGTGCCAGGTTGCAAAGATGACTTACAAAACATTACTTGAATGCCAAACTCCCCTGATATAATGGCAGGGGAGAGGAAGCAGTTATGCTAGAGATTTGGGTTTCTCAATTCCCTCCCAAAGCACACTTCATATAGATGTAGCTGATTTCTGCTTTAAATGGACATGGTTTAAAATGTGACTCTTCTGAACTTTCTAACCTTATGTGAGAGGAAAGCATTCGAAGAGCAGGGGATGAAATTCAATTAACTCAGATGACAGAAAATAATCTACTAAGCAAATACATCAGGCAATTGGAAGCTTTCATACCTTTCAAAAAGGAAATAACCTATTTCTTTCCTTGTTATCTAATGACACAGGAGTTTATTCCTCTGGAAGCAGTTACAAATCTACCTAATGGGGCCTAAATACTGTTGCCAAGCAATTTGAGTTTTTATTGTGTCACTAATTCCTTCATTTCCATGTTGGTGATAATCACTATTAAATACCAAAGCCTTCATTCTCATCTAAGAGTCTACACATATTCATATTACACTTGTATGGATGCATACACAAACACACATAAACATACACACACACACACACACGCACACGCACACACAAACACTGAAAAGTTAACTTATTGAGAGACAAAGTAGCAGCCCTGTTGGATTTTAGAGAGGGAAGGTGAAGGGAGCAAGCATTTATGAAAAACGTACTATATGCCAGGCACTATACTAAGTGCATTTACAAATATTATATCATTTGGTCCTTGCATAAAGCCTGGGAAGAGAGTGCTATTATTATTCCAATTTTACAATTGAAGAAACTGAGGTAGATAAGGTTTAAGTGACTTGCCTGGGATCATACAACTATTAAATATCTGAGGATGGATTTGAACTTATCATCCTGACTTCCAGCCCAGCTTTCTATGCATAGTGACACCTGGCTGCCTTAGACTGCTGGCTCTGGGCAACAACCTCCTTTATTGTTAATTTTTTTATATTTATATTTAAATACTCTGCTGTTCTCAATTATTTAGATATATATAATTAGATAAATATATGTGTAATGTGTATAAATAGATAGATAAACAGATAGATATAATTCTACTCAAATTAATAGCTTACATACTCATTTTTCCCCTTAGTGGCTTACAATGATAATTATGATAATAACAGACATTTATATAGCACTTAATGATTGTCAAAGTTTTTTAAATACATTATTTCATTTAATCTTTATAACAACTCTGTGAGGTAAATGCTACAAATATTTTCCCATTTTACAGATGGGGAAACTTAGGCTGAGAGGTGTTAAATGACTTGTCCATTCTCCTAAATAAAATTTCAGCATCCTACTTTCTATGCCATGCTGCCCTTCTGAGGTTTTATAGCATTAAAATTATGTATAATAGGAATATAAAGTGATATGTGAGGGATAATCAAGGGAGTCATCCATCAGTTTAATGAGTTGTCCAAACAACACGAGATTCCTGGGCATAAGTCCTTTGGAAATAGCTAAGAGTACACATATGGCACTATCCTGACTATAACTATACTGTGGTTTGCACTTCCCTTGATTGCTGTGTCACTGAATAGGTAAATTAATTTGCATAGATTTGTTATTGTTATTATATTAATCTCAGTCTACCCATGAGCAATTAATGTTTTTCCAATTGTTTAGATATGACTTTAGTTGGGTGAAAACCGTCTTGTAACAACTGCTTAATAAATGTTTATTGATTGTCGACTAATAGATGCTTGTTAGTGAATTGATTATATCTTCCCACTTTTCTTTGGTATATGGGTATAACATGTTACATCAAGTATGAACAAAAGAGGTGAATAATGAGTCCATGACCATCTTTATTGATGAGAAACCAAAAAGAAAAAAAATCTTGCCCTAAAATTGCCACCATTTAGAGAACCCTCAGAAGGCTTTCAATCTTTTGCCTCAGCCTTCAAAAACCCAGGCTGACTTCCATGCCTTACTTATTCATTTGAAAACTGCATTTGACTCAGTAGAACAAAATGGATTCCAAGTCTCTCTTTGAAAAAAAGTATCTCCCAGATGTAGTGACAACTCTGTAGGTATTCCTTAATTCCACCTTGAGGGTTTTCAGGATAAGTCTCTAGGAAAATAACTAGCATGTGAATGGAAATTTCTATAATGTATATTTTACAACTATAGTTAACAAGCTCCCATGGGTGTTCTTCCCACTAGCAGTCAACCATTAGAAAATTATCTAAGCATAATTTGCTAAAAAGCAAAAGCATTTACTAAGATTGCATAGTAAAAACAATAACTACAAAATATTTCCCACATAAACTTGTCTTGCACTTTCTCACAAATATGCTTAGCATAGTTGGGAAGAGTGGACTCAAACTTAGAATAGAATGATAATGAGACACATATTTTGGATACTTGTATGGCAAAGGCAACTGACAACTGGTACTTCGGGACCTAAAAGTCATTTTTCTTTTCTTAGGTAGGAGGCAGCTAGGTGACTCAGTGGATAGAATTGGGGTCAAGAAGACCTGATTTCAAATCCAACCTCAGACACTTATTAGCTGTATTACCCTAGGTAAGTCACTTAATCTCTGTCTCTGTCTTTACGTGTAAAATGGAGACAATAACATCTATCTCCTAGGGTTGTTGTGAGAATCAAATGAGAATATTTGTTAAGTGTTTAACACAATGACTGGCATATAATAGGTATTTTATTTGTTATTATTAGCTATTATTATGATGATGACATTACTCTCTCCTGGTTTACCTCCTCTCTATCTAACCAGCCTCCTTTGCTGGATCCTCATCCATATCACACACTAAAATGAAGATGTTTCTCTATGCTTTATGCTCTTTTCTCTTTGCATTTTCTCTCTTAGTGATTACATCAGCTCCCATGGACTTAATTAAAAATTTTTAATAATAAGTTTTCACATAAGTTTTCTTAAGTCTTATTATGATCCATATTGTCTCCCTCCCTTCTTCCCTCTCCACTCCCAGAGTTGACAAACAATTCAGTTTGGGTTATACACATATTATCAAGCAAAACACATTTCCATATTATTCATTCTTATAAGCAAATAATGTGAAAGAAGCAAAACCCCAAAACATATACTCAAATAAACAAGTGATAAATCATGTGTTTTCATTTGCATTTCTACTCCAGCAGTTCTTTCTCTGGAGATGGGTAGCACTCTTTTTCATAAGTCCTCAGCATTGTCCTGGATCGTTGTATTGCTATTAATTGCAAAGTCTATCACATTTGATTGTTCCACACTATTGCAGTTACTGTGTATAATGATCTCCTGGTTCTACTTATTTCACTCTGCATCAGTTCACATGGATCTTTCCAGCTCTTTCTGAAACCATCTTGTTCATCATTCCTTATAGCACAATAGTATTCCATCACAATCATACATCACAATTTGTTTGGCCATTTCTCAATTGAGGGGCATCCCCTTAGTTTCCAATCCTTTGCCAACACAAAATAAGTGCTATAAATATTTTTGCACAAACAGGTCCTTTCCCATTTTTTAAATCTCTTTGGGTCTAGTAGTGGTATTACCAGATCAAAAGCTATGCATTCTTTTATATCCCTTTCAGCATAATTCCTAATTGCCCTTCAGAATGGTTGGATCAGTTCACAACTCCACCAGCAGCGCTTTAGTGTCCCAATTTTGCCCCATTCCCCCCAACATTTATCATTTTCCTTTACTGCCAGTCTGATAGGTGTGAAGTGATACCTCAGAATTGTTTTAATTTGCTTTTCTTTAATCAAGACGGATTTAGAACATTTTTATATGATTAATGATAGTTTTTATTTCTTCATCTAAAAACTATTTACATATATATCCTTTGACCATTTATCAATTGGGGATAACTTGGGTTCTTATAAATTTAACTTAGTTCTTTATATATTTGAGAAATTAAACTTTTGTCAGAGAAATTTGTTATAAAAATTTTTCCAGTTTGTTGTTTCCCTTCTAATCTTGATTGCCTTGTTGTTCCATGCATTTAGATATCATCTCTGCACTGAAAACTAATATATCTCTGTTTTCCCCCTTAGTTTCAATCCTCTATCATTAACTGCCTATTGGACATTTCACACTGGATGTCCCAGAGAGATCTCATCCTTACCATGTCCAAAACAGAACTCATCATTTCCTGCTGTATCCACCCCCACCCCCCAATTTACACTCTCTTGAACATTGATATTTCTGTCATCCTTGTCATTCTGGCATCATTATTCTTCCAGTCTCCTTGCTTTGTAACCTCAGAGTTCCTTATTATCCCTCATCCCACATATCTAATCAGTTAACAAATGTTGTGATTCTACCTCTATGTTACTTTTATCTGACTGCTCTCTACTCACAAAACTACTACTTTAAATCAGTTTTTTTTACTACAATAGCCTTGTAATTTATTTTTCTCTTTTGTTTCTCCCTACTCTGATCCATTCTCCACATTGTTGCCAAAGTGATTTTCTTTAAGCTCATATCTGATGTTACTCCCCTACTCAATCACCTTCAATGACTCCTTATAGGCTTTAAAAAATATAAACTCCTCTATTTAGCTTCCAACAGCCTTTACAACATGACCTAGACTATCTTTCCAGTATCAATGGGCATCACTTCCCTCCCATGTTCTTTGACACTAACTGGCCTTTCCTTTTCTGTTTCTAACAAACTACACTCCCTCCTTTTTGCTATATGTTTGCTCTTGCCCTCTACCATTCCTAGATTACATTTCCTCTTCACCCATCTCAGAGTACCTCTTACTTTGTTCAAGACACAGCTAGCATCCTTTTTTACCTGAAGATTTTTCTCACCTCTCCCGTGCCTCTACTGATAGAAACCCCTTCTCAGACATTCTGGTAGTTAATACTTTGCATTTATTTGTATTTATTCTGCATGTTTTTATGTGTGCCCGTCATCTTCCCTATTACAGGATATTGTTGCTCTAAATTATTAGAAAAATGCAAAGTAAAACAACACTAAGGTACTCACTCCCTCCCATCCATTAAATTGGCAGATTTGACAAAAATGGAAAATGACAAATGCTAGAGGGACTGTGGGGAAACAGATACTATAATGCACTGTTGATAGAAACGTGAACGTATCTAGCCCCCAAAACTATTCAGTACACATACCCTTTGACCAAGTAATACAGTTGCCATATCCAAATCACAAAGCAATCAAAGAAAGAGGAAAAGGACCTATATGCACAAAATTATTTATAGCACCTCTTTTTTATGGTCACAAAGAATCCAAAACTCAGGAGATGCCCATCAATTTAGGAATGGCTAAACAAATTATGGTATATGAAGATGATAGAATGCTATTGTGCTGTAAGAAATGATTAAAGGGATAGTTTCAAAGAAGCCTAAGAAGATTTGTATGAACTGATGCAAAGGGAAATGAGCAGAACCAGCAGAATAATTAATACAATAATAATATTGTAAAGATAAACCACTTTGAAAGCCTTAGGAGCTCTGATGAAAACAATGACCAGCCTTAATTCCAAAGGATTCATGATAAACATGCTATCCACCTCCAGAGAGAGAACTAATGGTCTCAGAAAGAAGACTGAGACATAGTTTCTTTTTTGAACATGACTAATGAGGAAATTTTTTTGTTTGATTATGTATATTAATATTGGGTTTTGTTTTTATTGCTTTCTCAGTGGGTGGGAGGGGGAAATGAAAGGGAGATAATCTGAAACTGAAAATAAACTAAATTGAATTAAAAATAAGTTTATTAGTAAGAATTGTTTCATTCATTGTATTTGTAGCCCCAACACTTAAAACACAACCTGGCACATAATAGGCACATAATAAATACTTGATGATTAGTTGACTAATTGATCAGAGTATCTGCCTGTTCAATTATTCCACTAACTGTTTTGAATTTATCAACTCTCTAGCTGCTAGATGAACTATCTTCTGATCTGCTACTAGGTCCTATGATTGATGGTAGAAGTAGAGGGGTGGGGTAGAGAAAGAGCCATCTCCTATCCCTTCCTCAGTGATCTCACCCTACAAAGCCCTCCTGAGCTCTCATTTCATTGACTAAAACTATTATACCTAGAGCTTAGCTATTTAAAGCCATATAGAGATAAATCTAAATTTCGCTCATCCAATGAGGTTGTTACCTTTAATTCTATTACTAAAAGTCATTCATGTATCATAAAAGTATCATGACATAGACATCTTTACAGTTAAATACCTCATTAAAATCTTGTGATTACATTCTGAGCCTTTGGGTTGGGAGGTAGTAATCAAAGGGCAACACTTCTTCATAAGCAAACATTAAGGTAAATAAAACTGTGACAGATTTAACTATGTTCAATTATCCAGTAAGTATTGACAACAGGTGAAGTACAGAACAGGGAGCCCTATGCTCACCTAAGGTGTTTGCCAGTGTCGTGCACATCCCCTCCTACCCCAAGACTGATTCTTTGTGGATGTCAGGTAAGTGGCACAGTGGATAGAATGCTGTACCGGGAGTCAGAATGACTTGAGTTCATATCTGGCCTCAAACTAACTTTGTTACCTTGGGCAAGTCACTTAACTTCTGTCTGCCTCAATTTACTCATTTGTAAAATGTGAGTGGTGAGAATTAAATGAGATGTTATCTACAAATTGCTTTGAAAATCTTTAAGCTCTATGTAAATTCTAATTTTTATTAGTATTCATATTTCAAAGTTCTCCAAAGTTGTACTGATTGTCTCAAACCTTGAAATAGTATGAAATCTGCAACAGTGTAAAAGAGATTGGCCTAACCCAGTAATTCCCAAAATGGGTGCCACTGCCCCCTGGTGGGTGCTGCAGCGATCCAGGAGAGCAGTGATGGCCACAGGTGCATTTGGGGGGTGTGAATAACTGTAAGGGGGCAGTGATAGTATGTGACAGGGGTGCTAAGTAATATTTTTTCTGGAAAGGGGGCAGTAGGCCAAAAAAGTTTGGGGACAACTGGTCTAACCATACATAATAGAAAAATAAATGAATTTAAAATATCTAGTCAATACCATGACTTGCAGTTGGGATGAATAGCCCGTCAAATTAGTGCAATTAGCTTGTCCCAGGATTAGATTAAGAAATCATGCTAGATTGCAATTGCAAAACTGCCTAGTGCTTTCAGGGATACCAAACCACATTCTGCCACAAAAAAAAATTTCTTTACAATAGATTTTTTCCTAGGGATGTTAGGATGATTTCAGAAGAATCATGATTACAAATAAATATACCAAAAGACAACATATATTGTGATATATTGTGAACATAAATAAGCTGCAACATGTTACCAGTGATAATCCGTACATGAAAAAATTTTAAGATATGACTGTTGCCATGTTCCAAAAATGAGAAATAAAAGCTGGATAGCCAAATGACACTTGATAGAGGTACATTGGTACCTCTAAGATATGAAGTGAACCAGAGGAGGGCCTTTAGTGTATTGTGTAAATCTTCTAGGGAGGATTTTGGGTAGGACATAAACAAGAATAGCCCGGGATCAGCATTGCATACCAAAACTAGCACATGAATAAATCCAAAGTAAATAAACAGCTGGTGGTGAAGTAGATAGAGCACTTGTTCTGGAGGCAGGATGACTTGAGTAAATGTAGCCCCAGACACTTGTTAGCTGTGCAACCTTGGACAACTTGCTTAAAAAAAGAATCTGCCTGCCTCAGTTTCCTAATCTATAAAATCCAGATAATATCACCTACCTCCCAGGATTGTTGTGAAGGTCAAATGAAATAGTGGTAAAATGCTTCGCAAAACTCAGTGTTACATAAATGATAGCTTTTTATTATTAAATAGATAACATGAATATAATATTCTACCCAAAACAAATGTCAATGAAAAAATTTTAATAGTTCTTCATAGAGGTCTGTACCTTCTTACAACACCTCTCTGTTTCTTTGCCTTTTCTTCTTTTCTGAATACTACCAACTTTGGATTTTGAGATCACTTGCGTTTTTTGTTGTTGTTGTTGTTGTTTTTAAAAAACCTTACCTTCTGTCTTAGAATCAATACCATGTATTGGTTCCAAGGCAAAAAAGCAGAAAGAGCTAGGCAATGGGGATTAAGGGACTTGCCCAGGGTCATGCAATAGGACATGTCTGAGTTCAGATTTGAACCCATGACTACCTGTCTCTAGGCTTGCTTCTCAATTCAATGAGGCACATAGCTGTCTCCTGTACAAAGTTATTCATATCAGAATCGAAAGCTATTTCAGAAACACCTTTACTAATGGTTTGATTTTTCAAAGGATTGATGAAAGAAACTTCCAAATATGAAAAAATTTTGAATCAAAATTTATTCATGTAAACATCTGTGATTTTGCCCAAATACCTTTACTAGGCATTTAGAATTTTAGTTATGAGAATTTTTTCCCTCTCAGTAACAGGAAAAAAAAGTTTTCAGGGAGGTTTGAACATGGCATGAAATTAACTTCACTGTCTAATTTTATGTTATTGAACAAAATCAATTTTTATAATTTCAAAATACTCCTGGGCTACTCCAATGCCCAGGTCTGATAAAATGTTTATTATCTGCCTATATTACAGATGTATCTATCTCCTCTCTGGTATCCCAATCACTGAAGTTGTGCTAGCCTCACGTCCTATGGAAGGAGTTGTCCCCTGCCAAAAGGAATTCACTACAAAACATAGCACATAGGATTGCTCTTTGAGCTCCCACTACTATTGGCAAATCAGGATCCCAGAATGAAGCAACTGCTCAGGGTTCTGGGGATTCTGAGGGATTGTGGGATGCCTTCTCTAGTACTATTGTTTAGTATGTTCCCTCCTAAAATCAATTGACTACTTAAACCAGAAGTGTTCGTGCTGCAACAGTAGCATCTGGCCTGAGAGTAAAAAAAATCTTTCTTTTTTTTTTTTTTCCTGGAGCTGTCCATTGGGTATTGAAGTAGATCTACCTTAAAGTTTTACTTCACCTTTCTATAAGCTCTGTGTTTTTTAAAGTACTCCCTATTTATTTACTCTGATTCTCCCAACATTCTTTTAAGGTAGCCAGGATGGGCTTTGTCAACACATTTTACATACAAAGGAAGCAAAATATGTAGAGAGAACTTGAGTGATATGTAGGAATATAAGAATTCTGACACATGGAACTTAGAGCACCTGTTGCTTCATGGAGGGGAGAGGAAGGAGTTGACTATTACCCAGCTTTCCTCACTCCTAGCCCTGGATCAGGTAGGGAAGCCAACACTATCCTATCACCATTACTCCCCATCACCTCTATGAAATAATTTTTATGAAATGTTTGTAACCAATATAGAATAAACTCAGAGTTTTTCAAGCAGCATTCTATAGCGAAATTATATTTGTAAGATGACCCTGAGGAACTGTGTGATCCAAGGGAGCTTTTTGAATCATGGAATGTCAGAACCAGAAAAGGCCTTAAATATTGTTTTAACCAACTTCTTTATTTTAACAAGGAGTTAGATCCATAGAGATGAAGTTGAAGAGAACCAAATTGTTGAATTGATTCAACAGTGGTTCCAAGGCAGAAGAATGGTGAGAGTTAAGCAATGCGGGTTAAGTAACTTGTTCAGGCTCATGGAGCAAGGAAGTGTCTGAGGTCAAATTTGAACCCAGGACCTCCCCTTTCTAGGCCTGATTACCACCTAGCTGTCCCCTGAGCTATGTTATTCATATCAGAATTGAATGGCATTTCAGAAACACCTTAACTAGTAGTTTGATTTGCCATGGTTGAAATGGTTCAAAAATGAAGTTAAAAAGAAGCTTAGCATGAGGAAAAGCTTCCAAACAATTAGAGTTATCCAAAAGTAGAATGTGCTGCCTTGAAGAGTCATGGATTCCCCTTCATCAAGAAGCAACCATTTAGTAAATGCCAATGATGTGCCAAGTTCTTTTCAAGGGCTATAGTGTATATGACAAGGGAAAAGTAATGAATTATAAGGCAAGAAAAGATTAAGGGGAAGGTTGTAAAGAGATTTATGCCAAAGAAGAGTTTATATTTGATCTTTGAAGTAATAGGACCTACTAGAATTTATTGAGTCAGGAAGAGACATTTGATTTGAGTTTCAGGAAAAATATTTTGGCAGCTGTGTAGAATATGGATTGGTATGAGGAGGCAGGCAAGACTTAAGGCATGGAGACCAGTTAGGAGGCTGTTGGAATAGTCCACTCAGGAGCTAATGAGGGTAGTGGCTCCATGAATAGAGATTAGGTGACAACAGATAAAGAAATGACCTAATTTGAGAGCTGAGTGTATGTATGTATGGTGTGAGTGAAAGTGGGGAATCTTTATGGAAGACACTGAAATTACACACTTGGGTGACTGGAAGTTGCCTTCTTCAGAAATATAGAAGTTTAAAAAGAGTCATGAGTTACAGAAAAAGGGGAAAGAAAGAACTCACAATCAATAGCTTTTATTTTCTCAGTAAAATACAAATTGAGGTCCTCTGCTATGAAGGTCAGAGGAGAGGAAGGTGTAAGAAGTCTAATGAGAGAAAAGATTATTTAAAATTGCTGCTGTGGTGATTGAATTACATATCAGGTCTGGGAGGGGGTAGGGAAGGAGGGAGAGAGATAATATGGATCATATAATTTGGAAAATGTGGACATTTGTTATTATCAATAACTAATTTTTAAAAATTGCTGATGTGAGGAGCAGGATATGAAAAGCTTGATCATCACTTATAATGTTTTGTAGAAAGAATTTTCTTTCAGGCAAAAAATTAATTATGTGCTGTAGTAATATAGTTAGGGATAGTCTGATTTCTAGGGTTAGTTGAAAGAAGGGAATTTTGAGATAAGCCCTGAGAAAGGATTCTGGGTAAGAAAGGAATTGTGGGTCTACAACTGGAAATAACTGAACTTCACTACCTTCTTGGATTTTGACCAAGCTGGAGGGAGGTTTTGTCTCTCTGCCTTCAATTCCCATCAAGCTGAAGGAGGGTTTTTTCCTCTGAGAGATTCTCCCTGGAGGGTCAAGATTTTGTGGAGAAGTCCTTGGCATCCAGGCAGAGGATTTACTTCAAGGGAAACAAATTCCCTGAGTCTAGTTTTTATCTGCAAGTGGTCCAGCTGCCAGAATTCCTTGGTTAAGGTAATCCAAAGCTTTCCGTCTATAACTTTGCATACTTAGTACAGAGCCAAACCCAGGGTTTCCCCCCTTTCTTTCTTATTAATTATTGGTAGTAAGTTTAGATTAAGTCAGATAGCATTGGGGGGGGGGTTCTTAGGTAGCATAGGAAGGATTAAGTAGGGCCCATAGAAGAACACGAAGGCTCTCCTTAAGCAGGAGACTTAGAAGTTGGGTGGAGTTAGTTTGAATAGTGCTAGGGTCCTACCTACCAGTTTCCTTTATTCCCTTTTAAAAGTAAACTTTATTTCCATAAGCCAAGGGTTTTGTGCTTCATTGGCCCTGGGAATTTCCTAGGTGGTAACATGCAACATCCCTCTAGGACTCTTCAACAATAAAATGCTCTCTGAAGTACCTAACATCTCTGAGGTTCTGTGTTGTGCCTATCAAACCACTCTAAGTCAAAAGTTCCTTCCTTTAAATTTCATTGCCTCTCTCTGTGTAACCCTTTCGATAAATATACCTCATACTTCATTAACTTCCATGGGCAATATTTCCTCTTCCTTCCTACATGGCACCAAACCCTCATCCCTTTGAGGCCACCACTTTTATGTGACATTAGAGAGGCTGGCCAAGAGTCAGTCTATTAGGGTATTTCTCCAAGGAAACATTTTTTTGCTATTTTTAAAATTTTAATAGCAAATTTCCACATACGTTTTCCAAAGTTATATGATCCAAATTGATCCAAATTGTCTTCCTCCCTTCTTCCTTGACCCCCTAATGGAGTTGGCAAGCAAATCAATCTGAGTTATACATGTATCATCACACAAAACATTTTCATATTTTCATTCTTGTAAGTGTATAATAATCTTATAAAACACCAAACCACAAAACATACCGAAATAAACAAGTGATTAAATCATCTGTTTTCATCTGTATTCCTACTCCAACAATTCTTTTTCTGGAGGTGGATAGCATTCTTTTTTATAAGTCCCTCAGAATTTTCCTGGTTTATTGTATTGCTGTTAGTTGTAGCAAAGTCTATCACATTTGATCCTTCCACAATATTGATGTTACTGTGTACAAAGTTTTCTTGGTTCTATTTATTTCACTCTGCACCAGTTCGTATAGGTCTTTCCAGCTCTTTCTGAAATCATCCTGTTTATCATTCCTTATAGCACAATAGTATTCCATCACCATCATATACCATAATTTGTTCAGCTGTTCCCCAATTGAGGGACATCCCTTTTCAAAGAAAATTAAAGAAAGTATGGTATAATCCAAATATTATGTGTATTTTTTAATTCCCTAATTCTTTAAGAGCTGTCCATTCTTCTTTTGTTACTTTAATGAATCTGTGATCTAATTAATATGAGTTTTCTCCTACAGCATATTCCACAATCCATCTATCCCCCTTTACCCTGGAAAAATGTCAGTGTTCCTCCATGAATTAGTGCCTCTGATCAACATTAAGTTCAACGACAATTCCAAAAAAGTTATGATGAAACATGCTACCCACCTCCTGTAGAAGACTAAGAATTCCAAATGATATATATTTTTGGACATAAGCAATGTGGAAATTTGTTTTGCTTGACTCTACATGTTTATAATAGAGGCTTTTCTTTTCTTTCATTTTTAATTGAGGGGTGGGACCAAGGATAGAAGAAGAAAAAGTAGATTTTTGCAGATTAAAGAAAAAATATATATAAGGAATGAAATCTAGACCCTGACCACCTGAAAAAACTTGGAAATTTAGCCCATTTGACCAAGAGTGAATATATTGAAATAAGATGTCATGTAGTCATGAGATGAAAAAGTCAAAATACAAATAGCAACCAACTTAATAAATAATGCCTTGTGGGAAAATAGATTACATATATGCCTGGCATGTATAGGCTCCAATTTTAATAATAATAATAATAATAACTAATATTTATATAGAAACTGGGGTCATAAAAATACCTGATGTTGTTTTTAAAAATAGAGAGATGGGGGCAACTAGGTAGCTCAGTGGATTGAGAGTCAGGTCTAGAGATGGGAGGTCCTAGGTTCGAATCTGACCTCAGACACTTCCCAGCTGTGTGACCCTGGGCAAGTCACTTGACCCCCATTGCCTACCCTTGCCATCTTCTGCCTTGGAGCCAATACACAGTATTGACTCCAAGACGGAAGGTAAGGGTTAAAAAAATAGAGAGATGGAATGGTAGAACAGATTTTACAAAAAAGATCCCAAACAATGGAACTAAATAATGCAGTTTTTGATGAACTGGAAATTATAAATTACTTAGGAAAGAATTTCCTAGTCGATAACTTCTGGGAAAACTTGAAAGCCATCTTGCAAAAACTGGTGGAGTTGTAAATTGATTTAACCATTTGTAAAGCAATTTGGAATTATGTAAATAAAGTGACTGAAATAGTGGTACCCTTTGACCCCAAAATTCCATCACTGGACATTGTATCCCAAGGATGCCACTGACAATAAGAAAAACTCCAAATACACTAAAATATTTATAGCATCATTTTTTCATAATAGCTAAGAGTAAGAATCAAAGTAGATGCTCACTGTTTGGGGAATGGTTAAACAAATTGTAGTATATAAGAATATAATGGAATGCTACTTGTGTAAGGAAATTTGCTACTTGCAAAGGAAAAATATGATCAATTCAGGATAGTTTGGAAAGATCTATATGAACTGAAAAAGCATGAAAATGGCAGAGCCATAAAAGTAATATATACAGTGACTAAAACATCATAACAGAAAGAGCAACCATAAAAATAAATAAATAAATGTTGTGAAATTATAGCCATAGTACAAAAGAAGAGGTATGAGGATTTACTCCCACCTCAGCCCTTTGCAGAGGTGAGAAGTTCATGAGTTGCAATACATTGCATATATTTCAGACTTTCCACATGTTGATCAGTATGCCTAATTTCTTTTCTCTCTTTGTCTTTAAAAATATTATTTATTCTATGGAGTAGCTATATGGGAGAGGGTAAGGAAAAGATACTGTGGGAATTTGAGCAGATGCGAAAAAAGACATCAAAAATGTGTATAAAAGATTGCTATCAGTCATAGTTATGAGCAGCGACAATGTCAACAATCATCTTTATATATGAAGGATAGTTAGGTATGTATATGATCACACATATGTAAAAAATTTTACTCTTCAAGTCTCCCAGAACAAAAAAATGTGAATTCCAACAAATAAGTGCACATAAAGAGAAAATTTTTATTCTGATTATTTTAGTGTAGGTGAACTTGCATAAATCAATTAATAAAAAATAAATTCTCATTATAATAATAAATATCTGAGGTTTGATAGGTTTAGAAAACACTCTAATTTGGGATAGTTAATATAGTGACAAAAACTTCTCAGCTGTCAAATCTCTCCCACCAGAGATTTGTGTCCTATGATATTCCTCCCCTCCAAAAACATCTGAATTTATCTTCAAAAGTTTATTTTAATAATATAATTTTTGTTTTTTACAACAAGGATATTTTATGTTGTTTCCTCTGGGTACCAAAGTTGTAGTTCTAGACCTTCAAGAAACTAGTTAATGCGTTTTCCACCCGTAGGGAATAGAAGAAAGAAAGCCTGAGACTGAAGTCACTACCAAAGAGGCTAAGTTGACAGAGAATGAATCAGAGTAGGGCTGGGTTGAGAAAAAATTCATTTGTGGAATCCCCACCAGACTGGAAATGGAATTTTAGCAGGCTACACAAGCTATCTGAAAACTTTTTATTTTAATTTATTATTTTTGCTAACTGGGTACTATACTCAGGGCTACTACAGTTATGTCTAGTTACTAAAAGAATACAAATGGTGTCAGTGCTGTCTAAATTTTGGTGCCATGTGGCAAAAAGCCCTGTTGGATTGTCCTAGTTATGTCCCTAACACATACATTCATATATATTTTAGAATTGGATGGGTAAGGAGAGTAAAGGAAATATGGGGAAATGCTGTCTCAATATGGTGTCAATAAATTGTGCCCAAATGGATTGTCCATGATCCAAAAGAAATGGTTCATCTATATGGCAAATCTCTTTCTAAAACAGCAGCTAAAGATTACACAGAGAAGATTTTTATATGAGTTTCTCAGGATTGGTGGTTGGGGGATTATTATCATTGATGCTGTGCAGGGGAGGACTGTTATTTTCCTTCTTTTTGATGCCATGTCCAAAGGCATTTTTAAAAAGAGATCTACAGAATTCTCATCCCCCAAAATCCTAAGCCTCATCTGCCAGTTGGGGGCATCTGAGACAATAGAAAGCTTTTAGCAGAATGGCACAAGCTCTCAGGCAGCCAAGAAGACCTGATCTTCAAGACAGATTTTAACATGTTTAGTACCCAAAGTATATCCCCAAATCCTCTCATCTTGAGAGAACATAAAGATTTTTTTTCTCTTCCTTTAGTAGTCAGTCTATTTAAAAGTTGATATTTTGCTATGTTGCAGCACAAATCTCAGGCAGCTGAAGAAAAAAAATATCCCTTGGGGAGCCTCCATAGACACTGTAAACAATTAGATGTTACAGCTGGAAGTGTCAGCAAATGGACACCTCAGTGATTCTGTGTCTTGACTTCACTTATGTATGATTCTTACTGGCATATAACTTTGATAAAAACCCGAAGTAAAAGAGTATCTCTCTCAAACTAGTCCATAGCATTAGCCATGATAACAAACCCCAAAATCTGAAGTGGTTTTAAAAAGAAATTTACTTGGCCATTCGGAAGAGGAGAGAGCTAGAAGAAGTAGGGATGGCCCCATCCTCAAGTCTCTGTGAAGTTCCATTATATAAAGTTCTGACAAAGATATAAGGACATTTGCCTGATTGGCTTAGGGAGTAGCCTCTAAGAGAAAGGCAGTTTCAGATGTATGTGAACAGATAAATTAATCTAATTTGGGGAACCCCAAACACAAACTTTAGGTGGATCCAAAACTAGCACTGAGTAGGAACTAAGCATTCCTTTCAACCATCAGGCTTCCCTGAAGTGTCTCAAAGGTGAGCCTGACCTCTATGGTAAACCCTTTGAGTTAGACAAATTTCTGGCCACATAAAGCTAGGTTCAAATTATACTGATAAACAATAAATCACAAATATTTTCTCGGCAATAGGCTAAGAGGTCATTTTGAAAGAAAACCTTTTAGTGTTTGACTGTCAGTAAAAACTGTAAATAGAATAGCATTCAGCTGGACTGGTTCAATTTGGAAAAAAGAAAGAAAGAAATGTGGCTCTGAGGATGATATACCTAGCTTTTTAGGTTGATTAGGAGGGGAAAAAAATCAAAGGAAAAAGCAAATAAAGCCATTACTATTTTCCTACATCTTTGAGGCAACCAGAGGAAAGTAAAATTAAGTGCCTCTCAGAATAATTTTGGCTCTTTTAGTAATCATTGAAACAGAGCACTTGAAGATTTACCAAAATTACAACACATACATTATCTTATTTGTCTCACAAAAACCTTATGAGCATTATTATGATTCCCATTTTACAGAGTGAGGTTCAAAGACATTAAATGGCTTGCCCACAGTCACCCAGATAGTAGTAGGGGCAGAATTCATACCCAAGTTTTTTTGGCTCCAAATACTGCATGCTACCCACTGACCTATGCCATGCTGCTATTTTCTTTCACTTTCTTTTTTTAAAAATATTTTTAATATTCAAATTTTCCAATTATGTGTAATAATTATAAGTTCCAAATTGTCTCTATTTCTTCCCTTCCCTTTCTCTGAGATAGTAAGCAATTTTATTTGGGTTATACATGTATAATCATGAAATACAGATTTCCATATTGATCATGTTATGAGAGCATACTCATATAAAACCAAAACCCCCCAAATAAAAACACACATAAATACAATAAAGTGAAAAATTGTATGCTTCAATCTGCATTCAGACTCCATCAGTTCTTTTTCTGGAAGTGGATAGCATTCTTTGTCATACGTCCATCAGAATTGTCTTGAATCATTGTATTGCTGAGAGCAGCTACGTCTTTCACAGATGATCACTGGACAATATTGCTCTTACTGCATATAATGTTCCCTTAGTTCAGCTTATTTCGTTTTGCATCAGTTCGCGTAGATATATTCCAAAATTCCTAGCTAGTTAACAACACTGGGAGAAAATTGATGTTAACAGAAAGATGGCATAATGGTAAAGATGCTTCTAGTAAAGATGGTAACATGGAAAAATTATATATGTATAAATTTAACTCCTTCTAGAAGTGCCTCAAGAAAAATAAGAAACTGTACTAAATGAAACAAAAAATATTGTTTAACAGTATGAAAGAAAAGTATCTAAAACAAAATAGTCCTGATTTTTTTTAAAAAAAGACAAAATAACAATGGCCAGGATCCCTGTCAGAAGAGTAACAATCACTATTTTTTGGCTCATTACTGACCTTTCTCTGAGCTAGTTCCAATGGGAAATGACAGACACTATATCTACTGGCTTGGTATTAACGCAGCCTATGCCCCTTGGCAGCCCCAGTTGTCCAGTATGCCACCTTTTCACCTACTCTATCATCATGGTGTGTTCTCAGTGGCCATGTTCACTCAGCTCAACACCTATTCTAGTCTTCAGCCCATCTAGCAATATATCCCCAAGTGGCAACAATCATGGTTTTCATCTGTCCAATCTGAAACAGCACACAGAGAAGAGCCAATAAATTCTATAGTTATAATGCAACCAAAATTATGACCAATAATGAAAGTAGAAGAAAAGATCCAGACAAAGGAAACTAAACATTATAATCCTAAATAATGGGTGATGTTGAATAAATTGCAGAAATAATAAATAATGAGAATAAAGAAATTATAATGAAGACAATATGCCAAGCATTATTTGATTCCATCCAACCATTCTTTAGGGGAAAACATTTCTAATTACTAAAATCAACAGAAATGAAAAATACTAAAATTCCCCACTATTCTGCTCTAGTCTGAGGATGGATTAATCCATATGGCTGGTAATAGCTCTCTGTTCCTACCTAGGATTCTATGGTGACCAATTATTGTAATAATTACTTCAGCAATTGAGGAGCCAAGACAAATGTAGAGGACTGGGAAGGAAAGAGAAAAAATACTTATAAAGTGCCTACTAGATGCCAGAAACTGTGCTAAGCACTTTTTTGCAAATATTATCTCACTTGACTTCATAACATCCCTATGAGGTGGATACTATTATTATCTTCATTTTAAAATTGAGGAAACTGAGGCAAACAAGTTAAGCGATTTGCCCAAGGTCACACAGCTAATCAGGGTCTGAGGCCAAATTTGAACTCAGGCATTCCTGACTCCAGGCACAGCACTATATTTACTATGCCACCATCTGTCTTAAGAATAAAAAAGGATGTGTGTGTGTGTGTGTGTGTGTGTGTATGTTAGGAGTGGGGAGACACATATCAGCCATTTTTAGCATGGAGAATGTGAAGAAATGGAAAATAGTAAAAACCCTTAAAAATTAAACTTAGAAAAATAAATCAATAACTCTAAAATAAATACAAAAAATAATAATTCTGAAAATCAAGGAAAATATCTACCAAATTGAAAACAAAACTAAAAAAATTGGGATATGTAAAACTAAAAGCTGAGGTTTTTAGAAGTCCAATAAAGTAGATAAACACATTAGTTAGTTCATTTGATCAGAAGAGAGAATAGAATGTTAAGTTCCCATGAAAAGGGAGAAATAAACCTAATTATGTGGGCTAAATGAAACAAAAAATATTGTTAAACAGTATGAAATACTATTTCAAAAAATAGAGCAAGTATTATTATATCTATTTTATAAATGAGGAAACTGGTTTAGGGAGGTCACTGGCTCTTAGATTTAGCACTAACTGGGACCTTCAGATCACCTAGTCTAATCTTCCTTTTATGGGGCTGAGAGTCTCAATGAGATAAAGTGTCTTGCTCAAGACCCTATAGTTATGACTCAAACCCATTTTCCAACTAAAAAATAGTGCTCTTTACTGTGTCAGAGGCAACTTCTATTCATAGGTCACCCTTTCCAAGAAGATATGCATTTAAAAATTTTAAAAAACTACAATCCTTATTAGAATTGATTTTTAATTATGAGGATTTCTGGTGCTGTGGTACTGAGTAGAAGAGACATTTGGGAATGAGAATATTCAAATCACACTTTTCATTGCCCCTCAAATCACACTATTTAGTCCATCAACTCTATCTGTGTCTATACTTTTGCTTAGAAAGGAAAAATATACTCGATAATCATTTTTATGCTCATTGGCTATGACGTTTCCCTCCATTTGACCTGCATCCATCAAAATCTCTTATTTTACTTTATGATTTCTTATGTGAATCGTACCAAGCCTCAAGAGTTCTATGGATTTTTTTTTTGCTTCCTTAGCAAATAAAAGCCAACCAAAAGGAAGTTTTTAAATTGAACTTTATATGGAATGAAAAGCCTAAGCCTTACTTTGTTGAACTTTTACATGTTACATTTCATCTGTGAACACATTTTAAACCAGGACTGTGAACCCTTGAAAATTAGAAAATATGATTGGAATGCTGACAATTATGTTGTAAAATGGGCTTTTGGGCAAGAAAAAAACAGAAATAAAGTATGTTTTATATGAGATCCATCCATCTATTTCAAAGAGAAGAAATTTAAATGCTCTTTTTCCTTGATGGTGAAGGTGTTTCTTTTTTCTTTTTAATGTTACCTTTGTTTTATTGTGTTTTTATTTCTTTCATGAAATATTTTGAAATTAGATTTTATTCTGGTTCAGATAATGCTTGGGGGTATTTTGGCAAATACTGACATTGTCTTACAATGTCTGGACTAGGTCTCAAAGACTCTTTCCAATCCAAATCTATGATCTTATATAAGTATGAGTGATTACGGTTATAATGAAAATAACTTCCTGAAAAAAAGGTACCAAAGTTCTTTTTCTATTGCTTCAATTTTAGCATTGTTGTTTTTCAAATTACAATTTTATTTTGAGAATAGAAATCTTCCTTTGATTTCACTTCTTAAAGATGGCTGGTTTTGTATGGTGGCTATTGGCATGAGCTTTCTATAAGGATCTTTTACAAAAGATGACATTTATTTACTCTGCCCATGTGGTTTCACATTTGTTTTTGGTTTTTTTAGCTTTTACTTTTTCATTTTAAAGATATTTTATTTTACCAATTACATGTCATAGCAAACTTCCACATAAGTTTTCCAAAGTTATATGATACAAATTGTCTCCCTCCCTCCCTTCCCTTCCCCCTCTCAGTGCTGGTAAGCAATTTGATCTGGTTTGTACATGTATGATTAGGCAAAACATTTCCCCATATTGTTTGTTTTTGTAAAAGAATAGTCATATAAAACCAAAACCCCAACCAAGTAAACTAAAGTGAAAAATCATTTGCTTTTTTGTTCTGCATTCTGACTCCAACAATCCTTTCTCCGAAGGTGGATAGAATTCTTTATCATAAGTCCCTCAGAATTGTCCTGTTTCATTGTATTGTTGAGAGTAGACAAGTCTATCACAGTTGATCATCCCACAATATTACTATTACCATGTATAATGTTCACTGAAGATGTTTCTGAACCATGATAACATTTCTATGCTAAAAAAAAGCCCATTGAAAACAAGAAATTTTTTTCCTCAATCATGGAAAATAGAAGCCAGTATTAATTAAGCTTGCAAACAGGGCAATGTAGGCTATAGTTTAAAGTGCAGTGGATTTTGATCTATTTTTGCATATGATCCCAATTCTGGTGTTGCAACAGCTGGACCATTTCTTCATATCTTTTATGACAAGCAAATTGACTCCAAACTGCCTGTATTTAAGTCTTGACTTTCCCATTTTGTGACTTTGGACAAATTATGTCGTCTCATTAGGTTTTAGTTTGTTCATCTGTAAAGTGAGGGGGTAAGACTGGATAAACTTTTGAGGTCCCTTCCAGCTCTAATAAACCACTTTTGAAGTATTGAAATGCCACAGATATTGCTCATCAGTTTGGATCATTCTTTTTCCTATTCCCCACTTGTTTAGCCAATTTTGTAACCCAAAATTTCCAGGAACTGTTTTGGCAAACTGTATCATGAAGCAAGTATACCAAGGCACACTGTGCTATTAGATGATGTACCCAAAAACCACATACTCACACACACAGTAGTTTACCTTGTAAAGAAACTCAAAGCAAATACTTGTGAAGTGGACACAGTAGACTCACTGCTCAAATAGTCAGGATTAGTTGTTCTAACTATAATACTCTAAGAAGCAAGAGTTTTATTCCAACAATGTTTAAACTTTGAATTGTAAACATTTAGACTTTCTGGGTAAGAAAGAAGAAGCATGCAGTCACTACAAAAAGCACTAAATCAGAGAATTCTAGGCCTGGAAGACAGCAGAGAATACTCAGAGAAGAACAACTAGGATGGTGGGGGGCCTCAGGTTCATTACATATGGGGACTGTGAAGGAATATCAGATTTTTAGTGTGGAAAAGAGAGGACTTGTTGGGAATATGATACCTTACCTTAATTACTTGAAGGACTACTAAATAAAAAAGGGATGCAAGATCTACTTTGTCTCAAGGAACAGAACTGGAGGAATTACATGGAATTTTTAGGGATACTTATTTAGGATTTAATAGGCAATAGGAATATAAAGGGAAAGCCTTCTAATATTTAGAGTCATTAAAAAATGGAATGGGTTGTCTTGGAAAATAGTGTATTCTTCCTAATAGAAACCTTTAAATTGTATAGATGGAAGGAAGGAAGGAAGGAAAGAAGGAGGGAAGAAAGAAAGAAAGAAAGAAAGAAAGAA
>NC_058131.1:143170437-143192140 GCF_016433145.1 Gracilinanus agilis
AGGGAAGGGAAGGGAAGGGAAGGGAAAATAGAAATAAGAAAAAGAAAGACAGTCCCTGCCCTCAAGGCACTTGTAATCTAATGAAGACAACACATGAAAGGAGGCTGGATGTGGAGGTAGTAATGATTATATAGTTTTTCCCTAAAAATTTGGCTATGAAAGGGAGGCAAGATACAGAACAATCAGAATACCAAGGTTCCAGTCTTGACTTTGCCATTTACTAATTAAGTGACATTAGAAGATAATTTTATCTCACTAAGCTTACATCTTTTTATCTATAAAATAGTGATAAACATACTTTTGCTACTTTACAAGTTTTTTTAAAGCAAAGAACTTTGCAAAATGTGAAGTATTATATAAATGAGAGTTATTATCTCCTATTTTGCCCTTTTTAATGCCAGGGATTTTTTTTTCAGATTTAGCCCTTGGGATAAAATTATTTTCTTCTTTTTTCACATACTTTCTATTTTATCCCATTTACTAAATTGAACCACATATTCAATCTGAGCCATCTTTTTCAAAGCCCATTTCAAAACTCATCTCTTCCTTGAATCCTATATTGATATTTCACTTCTTTGATTTGAATTGAATCTCAATTCAAGGAATTTAATACATCTATGAATTTCTCCTATACCATCTTTAACAAATGGTTATTCAGTCTCTGAATATTTCCAGTAATTTGGAATACAGTCCCATGAATCAGTTAGTCAATTCTATTCTTGGATAATTCTAGTTGTCAAAAAAATTTTTAATTACATTAAGTCAAAATCTCCCTTTTTATAACTTTCATTTATCTTATCTTCAAAGATATAATGGGAGACTGTCAAATGTTGGTCCTAATTCTGCCCTCTGAATCAATACAGAAGAAAGCTAGGATCTCTTTTTCATGACAGCATTACAGATGTTTGGATCCAGCTTTCCTGTTTCCATTTAGTCTTCTTTTCTCCATAAATCCCTCCAAGCTCATTCAGCCATTCCTTGTTTAAAATTGTTTCTACATATTTTGCTATCCTGGTCTCCTCCAGCAAACACCTCTATTTTTTGGAGAGGTATGAGGAGGGACAGATCTTACCTTTGATTTCATTGTGTACAGAACTCTTGGCATAAAAACTTTGATATACAGCAACAACTCCTCCATGATTTATAAATTTTAGAGAATTACCTGAAGTCTCAAGAAATTAAGTGATTTGCCTATAGTCAGACAGGTAGTATGTGTCAGGGGCAGATATTGAACCCCCATTTCTGACTTTAAGACCAGCTTTCTATCAACATGTTAAGATGCCCGTCATTGTCCCCTCTAAAGATATAACACCTCTACTCAAAATTTCAGATGGATCTGTAAACTCATTGAGGTATGTATACCTCCAGTTAGGCAGATTACAACCCATCAATTTCTACTCAGCCTATACAATTCTTGTCCATATTTTCTCATATGTTTGAGATGAGGTCTACCTAGGTACTAGGGGGCCTTTCTTTATCGCTCTTGACATCATAATATCAATAGAACACACAGATCATCTCTAAGTCAATTCCTTGCTCTTCCAATATAACCAGTTCATCATCTTTCCACTCATCCACTTCTTTGAAGGTATCTTTTATGCTGTTTCTTCTTCAAAATTCCTTGTTTATAAAATTTGTTGCAGCCTGCTTATAACCACATTGTACTTCTTTATGGTCTTTTAGTTAATTCTGGATTTCAAATCATCAAAGACTCTAGTGTTCCATAATTTATAATCATACAACATTAGATGGATATTGGCATTTAATATATAGGTCTTTATTTCAGGGGAAAGCTTGAGGTCCTAAAAGATGTTTCAGATTCCCTTAAAGGTTCATGTTCTTCCACCCATTTAATTCTGTATCTAATTTATTGTCTATTTTCAATGTCTTTCCAAGTTATTTATGCTGATTATCATGCTTTACCGTTCAATAATATAATATATTATAATCTGGATAAGAAGCTTTCTTCTTGGAAAATGGACTATTATGCATTAAAAAGAAACATTAATAGGATATAAACCAGGATGCAAGATTAGGTAATCTGATTTCTAACTGGAAAAGATTCCAGGAACTTTCTAAGTTGAGAACTAAGAGAACAAACAGGCAAAATTTCCCAGATATGAAGCAGAGTTACTCAATTCCTACATTTAGCAAGCAGGTGGAATATACAGGAAAATGTATGCCTCAAATGTAGGAAAATGAAAGAAAATGAAAAGTCTCAAAATGCATTTTATAAGATGTAGTCAGTTTGGTTCACACAATTCTTACACTTCTCTCAATTCCCCATTTTAGTCAATAGGGGAGGAACAAGCCCACTCCCTGTAGATCACTTATTTATAAGTCAAATTTGTAAGGTTTTTAATGTTCCCATGTTCACTATCAACATTTCATATTAAGAAAAGACTATGAAGAAAGATCTTCTTGTATAGCTTAATACTAAATACTTAATAATAAATAGTAAAAAGCTTAAGAACAATCATAATAATATCCCTTAGGGGGGAAAAAAACCTTGTTAAATAGACTATAAAGTAAATCAGACTACAGACTACTTAGAGATCTATAAACTAAATCAGGCTATCAAACTACTTAGAGGTCTCACGATGGACTAATTTTCTGTGGAGGGTTTTATGCCAGGGAACCAAGAATACTCAATAAACATAAATACCATGAAATAAAAGTTCAAAGCAATACAATAATGATCATCAATATTAAATAACTTCATCTCTTTGTATCCTAGTGATTCATTCTCAATATTCATCTAATCAGCACATTTTGTCTTGAATCTCAGATGTCTACTGTAGTCTTCTGTTCCCTGGAATTATTTTCTCCTGGACATAATGGAATAGCCCTTGTTCTTGGATAGCTCTGAAGGGGACTTTGCTTCTCTGGTTCCAAGTCACTTGATTCCTAGGTAATTCTGCTAAAATATGCCAGTAAGAAGACAATACAATTAGTACAATTTCTTAAATTTGGTTTTCCAATAACCAGTTCATATTATGAAAATAAATTCAAGTATAATTCTGATCCTATTGACAACAGATCAATATGAAGAATATCAAATTAAGAGTCTATAATTCACCTGAAACTTCACAGAATTTCAGTTTTTATATACCACTTGTTGTTTCTTTATTTACCTAACCCCTGTACCTGATATAGACAATGCTATCAATAGGCTGAAGGAAGAATTAAAAAAAATTATAAGGCCTGACTTGGAAGATGAGCCTTCTGTTTTTTTCAAAACAGAAACTTCAAAATAAAATTATTTCACTATTTTTACAATTATCAATATAATTTTATATGTAAAATCTTCAACTGAATTTGAAAACAGCATGCTCAAAGCCAGAATTTCCCATTAGAAACATCTAGAAGTTAATCACATATATCTTATATAATTTAATTCTTAAAGAAAACAATCTAATCCTCTTCCTTTTTCAAAATTTACTCATTCCACTTAATTATAAAACTTTTACACTCATCTTTTTCTTATTACTTTGTCTCATTCTATTTCCTTCTTTAGGAGATCCTATCTATATTATAGCTTGAACTAAAATGTTGTAATATTAATTTGTTAATTAATAGACAGCATCATAATGATAAAAATTTCTACAGTTCATAACTATAGAAATTTGCTACAAAAGGAAAAAGGAGGGACATGGTTATAACAATGTCAATAATTTTCCTCTTAGGGAATGGACTGACTGACATGCCATAAAAGGGAAAAAACACTTAGCTCTGTTTGATTCCAGGCACAATTCATATTTAACAGCCAACCACTAACAAACTCCCCATAATTCATAGGATAACAAAAAATCAGTTTCAGGATGTTTAACCAGAAGGAAAATTTCCTATTCAAAAAGGAAAATGCACCATGCCCAAGGTTATCTCCCCAACTTTTCCCAGAGACAGACATCTATCTGTACCAGTTTTAAGACTATAGCACATGCCATTTTCTTCTTGAATGCTTCAGTATTGACTTCATGACAATTCAGACAACTCTCAAAACTCAAAACAACATCAAACTATAGTCCCAGGAGTATTTACCTCAAATACAAAAATTTCTTTAGAGTCTGAATATTAATTTCCTCATATTTGTAAGATTTAAATTTAGGTTTTGACTCAATATGAGAGTTATAAAAGTGGTCACCATTTATAAAATATCAGCCCCCTAAGTAGCTTTTATTTACAACAAGGTAGAAAAAGTGAGAGTGGGAAATGTAGAAAAGAGACAGAGCCTTAATAAGCCTACCAGCCATTCTACAGTGAAGTCCAGCTCAGCCCCCAGCAGAGGCTTCCCCAAGTCCAGATCTCCACATGGATTTCCCAGAAATCCTCAGCCAGAAGTCCTGGTGGTGACTTCAGCCAGAGTTCCACCAATGCAAAATGACTCCAAGAAAAAGAAAGTAGCTCCACTCACCCATGCAGAATCCAAGGAAAGAGTCTCTCCAAAAGCCAAGGCAGGAACATCTCCAAGCCATAAGAGCACTGAATCCAGGAAGACATGATCTTTTATAGTCCTTTTTCCACATCACTTCCTGTCTCTCCCCCACTTCACAGGAATCAATCACAGCTTTCAAATTTGCCTAGCACTGCCCAGGGGGGCAGTGTCTGTGGGATCCACCTCTCATCCTTTGAGGGTGTAAACCTGGGGTTGGCAACGTATGGCTCTGGAGCCATATCTGGCTCTTTTGACGGCCAGATATGGCTCTTTCTGCAGGAGCCATAAAGTCAATTTTTTTTTCAGGCGCTGTTATAGGAGCGCACACTGTGAGCACTAACAGATGAACCACAGCACAGTAACTAACAGTTTACACATGACATCATGCATCACATGATACGTCAATGTCATGACATGTAGTGCAGAGGTGCAATCAAACCTGCAAAAGGCTAACTGCCGAATTTCTGGCAGTTGAGAGGGTTTAGAACCCTAACTAGAGGCAGTTGATCGGGGAGGCTTGGTCAGAGCGGAAGGGTCAACTGAGCTCAGTCTTTGGGCTGAAACCTGGCCTTGAATCTGTGCCTTTTCTCTTGAGATTTTGTAGCTTAGCTAATTCCTCTGGATCTCCCTGACCTTCCCTATTCCATTCCCCATTTCCTTTCCTAATTTTCTGTGGGTTTTGGGAGAAGGGTGGATTTGGATGGTAGCAATCAAACTTTGAAGACTTAGGTTTTCCCCATAGAAAAGTAGGGCTTACCTTTGATACAAATTATCTCCTGATTCATTGTGTGTAACTTCCCTAACCTTAAAGGCAACAAAGCCTCCCGAGCTGAGTGGGAGCAGGCTCTTGCTCAGTTTGCCCCATTCCTGTGTCCCTCCCCCACCTGGAGCTTCTCCCTAGGTGCTTGTTAGAGAAACCTTGCATCCCTCTGTCCTTTATAATAAACCCTGTTGTTATTTAGTCAAACCTTTTGCTAAATCATTGGTTGAATGATAAAAGAGGGAAAATGAGAGAAAGGAATAGTTTCTCTTTGATTCCTGAGGGGAATTGGAGGCATCCATCTTGGAGGAAGTGGTGATCTCTATACTTCCTCTGAGAAGCCCATCTATTTCACAGACAGGGAGGAGCCTCGGGACTCTGTGAACCTGAGAAACTGACTAGAAATAGAAAGTCCTCTAGTTAGTTTCACACCATTTCTGACTGGCCCCAACCTTTTGTCTGTAGAAGTGCCCTTCCTACCTGGAAGGGTTCAGCCTGTTTCCCTTCAGTGTCCTCTGTCTCAAGCCTGTGTAGCCAGTCTGTGTCTCCCTGTTGCAGCTGCCTGCCCAACTACCTCATCCTCATCCCTTGCCGCTCATTATACTTCATCGTCTTATATTTCCCTAAACTCAGTCGTTCCCTTACATCTCTCCTACCGCCTCGATCTACTAACTCCACTATTGCACCCTCCTTTCCCACCTACTGACTTAGGGACCCACAAACCCCATCCACGGGCTTTATTCCCTTATCACATACCTTTAAAGAGAGTTTAAAGATGCATGTACAACAAGTGACCCTGCTCAGCATCTTGATCTTCAGCAGCTAGCGGGCTTCACATCTAATCTCCTGCAGTCATTCAAAGAGTGCTTTGGAGAATTTCGTGAGCTCACTCGTCTTTTTAAGTTCATACCCCATCCACACGAGTGTGCAGTGGACAGTGCTGACCTGAGTTACATCCCCGGTGTCTCCGTCAGAGATTTCAAGCTTCAAGCTGCTGATCTGAAGGCCTCAGACATGTGGGTGAATAAGTTCAAGTCACTGAATGAAGATTTGGAAAGATTTGCACAACAGCAAGGAGATTTGGGGAGCAATCACAAGTGGGGAGAAATGAAAAATTTTCAACCCAAGGATCAGCTGATTGTCAAAACTTGGAATGCCCTTCCTGTCACATACCACACACTGCAGCATGTGAGTATTGCTGTACTGACAATGTTTGGCTCTATGTATGCATGTGAGCAGTCTTTCTTACATCTAAAGAACATTAAGACCAACCTAAGATCATGTTTAACAGATGGAAGTCTCAATGCCTGCATGAAGCTTAACCTCACCACATATCAATCAGACTACAAATTCATCAGCAAAACCATGCAGCACCAGAAGTCACATTAATGGTAAGAAGTACTTTATTCATCATTGGTTAGAACATAATAACATTATTAAAAATAGTTCAGAGACTTATTGTATTTTAAAAGTGTTGTTCTTACATAAAATGCACATATTTACGTGTATTCAGTGTTAAACATATTGTAGGGTGCTCACAAAATTACATTTTAAAAAATGTTGTGTTTATGGCTCTCATGGCCAAAAAGGTTGCAGACACCTGGTGTAAACTCTTATCAAAAGGATTCACAAGTTTCTGACTGATTCAGTTAAAAGGGTGGAGCTCTTTAAGTTTTCTGATTGAGTTAAGATAAAGAACTTTCCTTTCATATATTTCCCTAACCTTTATACTTCATTTACCCTTCACTTATAAATTGAAAATAACCACATTCTGGAGTCCTTCTAATTATACCTACAGTGAATATATGGTAATTGATACAAAACTCAATAAGTAATAATAAACCTCAGATCCAGAGATCCTATCTCAAAATTCTTGTATCCAAAATCAACTATTATCATGTTGGCTTGAAGATAAAACTTTACAGACTCTTCAAATACAACTTCATGATTTTGGACATGTGATAGCTAAATAATTTCTGATGAAAACTTGCTCTTTGTTATATAATAAACTTATAAATTCACCTCCACTTTGACAAGGAGTAGAAGAGAGTGATCCTTCTTTCTCAGTTCTAGGTTTTCAAACTTTAGTACTTTAGAATTTTACCACATGCAGTCAGAATGGCTGATAAGATATTACAATGCTGATTGAATAAGAAAGTCCCTAAAGACCTCACAGATAAGAATAACTTAAAAGATCTGTGCAACTTTTTCTCCAAACAGTAAATCATTATCATTGTTATTATTATCTATGATCTCAAAGGGTATTTAAATTATTCCCTTACAAAATCTTTATAGGTGGGGAATTAAGCATATGAATCGACAGTTTCTGGTATTCTCTTCTGCACCTTTTTTTTTTTTGCATAATTTATTATTTATTTCTTCTTTGTTATAAGGTATTGGTTTTCTGGAAGGGAATAGAAGGTGGTCTACAATGGAAAATGTAGGTGGAAGAAAAATGAAAGATATCAATAAAAATATATTTATAAAGCCAATGCAATTCAAAACAAAAAAATTATTATTCTCACTTGTATAGATTTTTAAGTAGGTAAACGCTCAGTATTGTTCCTATTTGCTATATTTTTCTGCTTAGTAAGTCAAGTATTTGCTAAGTTGGTTTTTAGAAACTTTTTATTTTTATTAAGACAATTGATTTACATCAATTACACTTTTCTATGAAAATAATGTTATGGGATTTAATGCCCTTTCCTCCATCTTCTTACCATAAAATTACTTGTTTCAATAATTTAGGTTGAAGTTTCTATAATCAGGCTCCATATCTTTTTCTCATTTTTATTTTTTTAGCTTTGTATTTTTTGTATTAATTTAATGTATTTGTATTAATTTTTATCTTTGTTCTAACAAGTTGATTAAATTTGTATTATAGGGTTAGATTTACACAGGTCAAATGTACAAAAACAGCTGATTCAGAAATCACTGTCACACAGTAGCCAGTTGTTTTCAATATGCTTAAAAAAAAAAAAAAACCTTACCTTCCATCTTAGAATTAATACTGTGTGTCTGCTGAAGTTCTCATGGTTTTCCAGTTGTAGTAGAGTTAGGGAAATAAGGCATTGTGGGGTGCAAATGAAGTTGTGTAGAAGATTATTAAGGGGGTTAAGTGACTTGCCCAGGGTCACACAGCTAGGAAGTGTCTGAGTCCATATTTGAACCCAGGACCTCCCATCTCTGGGTCTGGCTCTCAATACACTGAGCCACTCAACTGTCCCCTCTAATATGCTTTTATGATGTTAGTTGATGTCTGCCATGTCCAGTGTCTTCTAATGCATTCATAACATATAAGCATAAAATTTCAGACAACAAACATCAGTTTTGCATCTATTTTGTACTAGTCATTGTCTAGATAATAGATATCCAAAGACAAAAGCAATATAACCCCTATATTCTTTCACACGAAGAACTTACATCCTATCAGGGAAATATAACATTCACAGATAAGTAAATATAAACCAAATAAATACAAAAAATATTTTCAGTGAGGATGCTTACACTCTCACCCCATGCTACTGCCCAATAGGTTCCCAGTTAACTAGGGTTCTAGGGGTAGCCTTATGGGTGGCTACTCCTAAGACCATAGCTCTTGAGACCCTACAGTGGGCTTCCCATGAACCATCAACTGCAGATTTAATTGGTCCTTACGCAAGACATTTACTAAATAACCCCAGCAGAAACGCCAATGCAGTTAGCCTCTATTTGATTTCACCCTTGTGCCCCCAAAGCATCCCATGAGTATCCTGTATGCTGCACTCTATACACAACTTCATTTGCACCCCACAATGCCTTATTTCCCTGACTCTACTGCAACTGGAAAGCCATGGGAGCTTCAGTGGACACCATTTTTATCACTCAGACATTTTACCTCATAAAGCCTCATCTCTCTGATTTCTCAGTTGCCAATAGTGACTCTGAAATCATATCTCTAAGTTTCTCCAATACCCTGGATTATAATTTATGTGGGCCTGAAGATCTGAACTCATTTAAAACTCATTACACTCATTTAAAACTCATTACACTCATTTAAAACTCATTATACTAATATGAAAATGTGCATTCCACCCTCTGTCAACGAACCCTTACTTCCAGGTCTATATTATCTTTTCACTTGGCCTTCTTTAGAGCCTCAATAAATGTGCTGAGATTTTGAATGCTTATTTCTATGAGATGAGGCTCAAATGCCTATGGCTCTTGACATGTCCATAGTGCCGTGTATTTGTCGATAAAAATTTCAAAGGGGCACAGGATCCAGAGTAGGATACGGGAATCCTCCAGGGTTATTCTGGCTCTTCACAGTGATGCAGTCGTGGAAGCCACATTTGTGACCACTATTAACCCATAAAGTCACATAACTCCCATCTGCCCTGTAGGATCTATTATGAAAGAAGAGTCTTAGAGGATGGCATCTTAAAGAAGCACCAACTGCAGGCAAACAAGCCAGATGCTGCCTGAGAGCTGAAATCGGAGGATGACTGCTTGAGGGCGTACTTACCAGATCTCATATTCTCTTTATAAGTGTCCTGTGACCCCTAACGTCAAGAGTTCCTTGACTTCTGGCACAGGCAGCCCTGAAAAAAATAGGGATCAGAAAGAGTTTTCAAGGATGCAGCTGGGTCTGCCTTTATGCCACAGAGTCCTCACTGCCCCTGTCTTTGGTGGACTCTGTCCAAATCTTCAGCTGCTTCTAGCAAAGGCCAATGCCAAATCATGCTCCAAGGATATGCCCAACAGAGGTCAACACAAACACAGACACACAAGGAAAGCCATGCAGGGAAGGAAAGGGACTAAATAGTTACATAGTGCCTACCAGGCACTTTACAAATATCTTATTTGATCCTCGAAACAATTCTGTTGTGGTCTTCATTTCATTATTGAGGAAATTGAAACCAATAGAAGTTAAGTGACTTGCCCAGGGTCAAATAGTTGGTAAGTATATAAGGTTGGATTTCAACTCAAGTCTTTCTGATTGGTCCAGTGTACTATTTGCTGTATTATTTCTGAAGAGATAAACTTCCTTGGCACACAGAGTTCTCAGCTGGCCTTCTTGCTTTCCCTCCTCTCAACACAGTTACCCCTGAAGTTGTCTTTGGTACTGTTTTTCTAATTACAAACCATCTCAGAAATTGGGGTGATCCCCTACTTTCAGGACCTATCCAAAGGCAGTATCAGAGAATTGGAAAAGCTAATGCTCCTGTTGAGGCTGTTGGCAACAACTACTGCATCAAAGACCAAATTTCCCTGACTTCCCTTTCTGAGTGGTTATTGCTTCAGAGATTGTAGTTAGCTGCCCTGGGGGTCCTTCCAGAGCCACAACTAGGAATTTTGTGTTCAGGTTAAGAAAGAACTGCAAACTATGCCTGAGACAAGCAGTGAGAAGCATTCCTCCAAAGGAATCAAAGAAGGAATGAGAAGGAGAATGGGGCAAGAAAGTGGGTCACTTCATCTCTATAGATGGTAGTTGCCTCTATTAACTAAATATTCTTGCTAATGTGGATTATACTCTGTTGTTTCTTCTATACTACTGAAAAATGGCAAGTGGTCTTTGCACCCTCCAATTCAGCACCCAAGAGCTAAAACCTTGTCACCACACCTCAGTTCTAAATGTGCACCTTTTAGCAACCTAGCTAGATATTACCAGGAAACATAAAAGAAGGAAACCAAAAGAAACGCTTAGTTCTTCCATTTTTAATATCCCCTTTTCTTTGTAGCTAACATATGATATTTCATCTAGAAATCAAGCTGCAAATTTTTTTGATAGCCAGAGTGCCATATTTGATTATTAATAGATCCAGGGATACCAATATGAGTATTATTTCTGTAAATGTAGATGAACAAGAAGAATTCATGCAAATCAAAAGCTTCCTTATTATCTTTGGATTCCATGGCAGCTATATCTTTTTATGGTAAATTAAAGCATATAAAATTACTCAATTACTGTTGAAATGTGAAAAGTTCTATGCATGTTAGATTATAGCCATCATTTTGGTAATCACAATTCAAAGTTAAAAATGTCACTCATCCAGAAAATTTTAATTTACATTGTCATTAGTAAAAAAATATCCACCTGGGACAGCCTTACCAGGGAAATTAAAAAAGAGCTATAATTGGTACATTCTATGATAGAGTAGAAAAAGAACTGGATTTGGTATCAGAGGACCTGGGTTATAGAGTCCTTCCTCTGCTACTTGCAACTATATGACCTTGGACAAGCCATTTGATGTTCCCCATCTGTAAAATGAAGGACTCCAACTAAATGACCTATAAAGCTCTTCCATCTGTACATTATATAATTCTATGATTCTCTTATGAGACCATTGGCAGGAATCCTGCGTTGATATGGGAAGAAGATAAGGTGATATCTTGAAAATTCACTGGTAACATATTAGGACACAGAAGAAAAGACTTGGAGTTGGAAGAGATCTTAGAGGCCATAGAGTCCAACCAGATCATTTTATAAATGAGTAAACACACAGTGAGAGGTTAAGTATCTTCCCTGGGTCATTTATGACTTTATGTAATAAAGGATTCATTGTAAAGTAGATACGTCTTAAATAATAAAAAAATGTTACAGAGAACTTTAAAGTTTGCAAAGCATATTATATACATCTCACATGATTTTCACAATAATCCTTTGAGGAAGGTATCAGAGAAATTGTTGACCCCTGGTCCAATAGCAAGCTGAGGTAAAATTTAAACCCAGGATTTCTTGACTCCACATTCAGGACTATATTCCCCTTACCACTATTCCTTTCTCCATCTGGGAAGATTTAATACTGAATGTGACACAAAGACCTCATTAGAATATTGTTCAACCAAAGATTTGGTCTCATAAAATGAGCCCTATGGTCCAGGTTCTCACAAATTTCTAGTGTATTTTGAATACTTCTCTTTTCTCCCTTTTATAAATAAAAACTATTTCTTAATTCAGTTCTTCTTTTAGCAATATATCATAATAAATATAGTATTAATATAAAAGTTCAAAATGTTTGTTTAATGCATCATGAGAATTGAATGAATAACTCTAATAGGAAACTTATCCTATTTTCTTCCCCATTTATGTTACAGGAAGAAAGAAAAATCTAAATTTAATTGGCATATTCTATTTCTCCACCTTCAAGTTTACCGTGCCATTTAATTCAATTTATCTTTTAAAGGAAAATTTCCTTTAAGCAATTTAATTTGTGACAGGCAGGCATCTTTTTTCTTTTAGGTTTCTGGTACTTTTAACTACTGCCTAAAGTGTTAACTAACATATTTAGGATTAAGTAGATTTACCGCGCAGTAATCATTCTCTAATTCAGTGAGAACATCTCTGATGAGTAGTGGACATTAATGACAGTTGCAAGAGCTTACATATTATATAATCACTAATTACATTCTGCACAATTAGCAGACTCATCAATGTGAATCACTAATGGTCTATCAGCATGTCCTGTCTGTAAAGAAATATGAAGTCTGCATAATTTTCTGATTGTATTAGCATAAGCAAGAAGGCTATTAATGAACTTTTTGTATCTGGAGGAGATTTGATGTATGCAATGGACTAGAGCAAAAGACAGTGCTATCCTTCTGTGGGCTTTGCCTTGATGTATACAAGATATTTCATTATAAACTTCAAAGCTGGGTATTTGTGGGTGTTGTTTGCTTTCTGATGTCGATTCTGAATATGCTTTTATTCAACTGCCCACCTTTCAGATGTGAAACACACAAAACCTCCCATTCTCTCCTCCATTGGAGAACTACAGCTCAGAGGCTCCAAAGTTTAAAGTCCTGTTGTTTGAAAGTGAATTTAAAGAAACTAAAGATACTTTTGGAACATCAATGAGAAATTCAAATCTGTGGCAGGTAACTAAACAGGGCAGTGCCATCTGAAATGTTAAGAAACTCCTTTGAATTATTTTTATTATCTTTTTGCTGAGCTAAAACCAAGGGCTAAATGTGTCTGCATGCCACATGCTAGGAATGACCTGCTTTGGGAGATTTTGCTCATTTGTGATTAGAAAATGTGCTCAATCTGGGCGAAGATGATAATAAGAGTTTCTTTGAATGAAGTTAAAGCATCCAAGTCCTCTACCCACATTGGCGAAGCCATGGCATGGGTGGTGAAGCCATGACACAGGTATGGGGAGGGCTGCTCCGTTTTCTCTGTCTACAGTGCCAGAGGATATTTTTGCATGCCCTGCCCCTCTGTCCAGCCTTCCAATGCAAGCACTTCCTCCCTCCACTGTTTGGGGTAATTCAGGGGACTCATAGGCAGCTTGAAGTTACACTTTGGGCACGCGATCTCAAAAACGTTCCTCAATGCTGTCCTAGACCATACTTGGGAGTATTTGTCTATCAAAAGTTAAAAGTAGGCTCTCTTTTTCAGTTAATAACCCCTTTGTGGGGGGTGAAGGGGAAAGTAAAAACAGGAATCATGTAACCATGGAAATTTTTTTCTAACAACATAAAATATTTAAATATAAGAAAACAACAAAAAAACACATAACCTCCCTTTGCCCTGTTTCTTTTTAATTAATCATTGAAAAGAAATTATTGAGTTATAGAATGTAAGCTCCAAAAGAATGTAAACTCCTTGAGGTTATTGTCTATTTCGGTTTAATATCTCCAGGATCTGTTATACTGCTTTGCTCCTACTAGGCACTTAGTAAATGCTAGTTAGATTTAACTGAATGAGCTTATTTGAACTATTCTCATTCTATATCAGACCTCTAGAAAAAGAAAAAAATATATGATCAGACAAATTTATTCATCATCATTTCATTCAATAAATTCATATTAAACACCAACCAAGTAAAAATCATTAAGCCTTGTCCTTTATATGAAAATTAAAATGAACATTTTAATGAATAAATAATTTTTTCTTTACAAAATTTTCCATTAATGTTTTACATATAAAAATATTTCATTATAAATTAAAATCTATCTGAGCCCTAAGTATATTTACATTATTTTTTAAACTTGCATTTAAATAATTCACAAAGCACTTTACATACATTATCTCAGTCTATCTGAGGCAGCTGATGCTGAAGAACACTGGGTATGGAATCAAGAAGACCCAAGTTCAAATCTCTCTTCAGACACGTACTCGCTGTGTAACTTGAGGCAAGTGACTTAATCTCCCTTTGCTTCATTTTCCCCAGCTCTAAAATGGGAATAATAATAATACCTACCTTGCAAAGGATTAAATGAGATGATACTTATAGCTCCTAGCACAGTGCCAAGCAGGTAGTAAGCACTATATAAAAGTTTATTCCCTAAGTCTTGTTATCATAATAATAGCAGCCTAAGAAGTGGCCTGAGCAGAATGTAAAAAAAGTCTTTTCCACAGTCACACAACCAGAAAGTGAATAACCAAGAATTAAAAACAAGTGGTTTAGCTCTAAGACCAATGTACTTTGCATGATACCATAATGCTTCTCGTTCCATTTTTGCTCATTTGTCCTTGCATGTCCTCCCTGACATAAAGGAATAGGAGCTGAATGACCTGGGTTTTAGTATTCGTGATGACAGTAATTAGATATGTGTCCTTAGAGAAGCTTTAGATTTTTCATCTGTAAAATGAAGATTATTATAACTATACTACTGTCATAAGGAATATACATTTTAAGCCTTAAAGTATTGTTATTATTGTGAAAATGTTTAATTCTATATTAGAAAAAAGGATGAAAATTAAAAGACATTGCCACTAAGGCAACTCACAGTTGAACTTTTTAATGAGATATTGATCCCAAAAAGTGAAGAATGGACTGAAGAACAGCACCAGCACAGACTATCTCCATTTCCTAAGGAAATGTAATTAATATAAATCAATCATCACAATGATGAGGGCAAGCGAACATAAAAATTCCTTCAGTTAGAAAACACTTGAACTCCTTGTCAAGTAGAGAGATACAATCATCAAGAGTAACACCTGTTTGTAATATAAACTCATTTATAAGTTCTTAAAGAGAAAGATGGCAGAAGATTACGAGCAGTAATTCCTTAAAAACCAAAAAGAAACATTTGGAGGAAAAATGAGTTTTTAGAAAGTTTAGCAAGAGACCCAACTAAGCAAAATCAAGCCATGGACATTTAAGGATGAAACTGGAGGTGAAACAATTAGACAAAAGCAGAGAACTCTCACAAAAAAATGTAAAGTCATTCTCTTTCAAAGGTTTCTTTTTCTGCTAAGAGATACTTGTGAGAATACCATTGACTAAAAAGGATAACATACACTTCATCATCATATTCACATGGTTTTGATCTAGTGTGAGTTTTCTGCTGTCTGATAAGATCACTTTTCTGGCGAAAGGCCTTTCCACAGTCATTACATGTATAAGATTTCCCCCTGTGTACGTTCTCTGATTTTTATTTAGATTATTCTTCTAGCTAAAGGTCATTGATAAGGTGGGTAAGTTCTTTGATGTAGTATAAGGTAAAATTTGTAAGTAAATCCCTTTCCACAATCATTACTTTCATAAGATTTTTCACCAGTGTGAAATTTCTGATGACCAGTAAGCATGCTTTTCTAGCTAAAAGTCTTTCCACAGTCATTACATTCATAAGGTTTCTCCTCCAGTGTGAGTTCTCTGATGTCTAATAAACTGAGATTTGTAGATTTGTGTAGTAAAACCGTCCCTTCATTCAATGACAATAGAGGCAACACATTTAGATTTTCTCACAGTCCTTGATGTGCTGCATGAAGAGATAGAAATGCCATTAAAAATAAAAGAAATGGAAAGAGCCATTGAACTATCTGGACTATACATGTCTGAAGGTAACCCAATTTCAAAGGTATTAAACTTTTAATCCTCAGAAAATCTAAAAGAAGGAAGGATATCAAACACTTGGAAAAACTCATAGACCATCTTGTTCTAATTCCCTCCCCACAAAAGGCAAAAAAATATCAATAATTACCAAACCATATGCTAATTTCTCTATCTCTACAGAATTTTTATGGGCACAATCTACACATGAATTGAGGATGTCCTTGATGAAGCTATAAGGAGGAAAAAGACATGCTTTCACAAATAATGTTCTACAGCACACCACATGTTTAGAGTCACACAATTGACTAAAAAGTGTAGAGAACACAAAATCTCATTTACTTATTATTTGTGGACTAGAAAAAAAAAACATTTGATTCAGTAGAGCAAAATGCAGACTTAAAGGCTCTTCTCTATCAAAGGATCTATCAGGCATATGTTAAAACCAGAGTCTTAGAAAAATGCAACATTGTAGATGAGTATTTGATGAACTTCTGATGATTACTATCAAGTAAGATATAAAAGAGAAACACATGCTCAGCAAAGGAGTTTGCCTCTGTCATTGAGGATTCTAGCACGGAGTCTGAATTAAAGATAGAAAGATAATGAGGTCGTCTTCATCCTGACTGTAGAGAGACTGATTGCAACAAGTCCCAGAATAGTGCAGTCTTTAAAATGAGATCCATAATGACTTTAAAGAAGATGGTCTAACTTTTCACAAAATAAAAACCTAGTTGATAAAGAATGTCTATTATCTGGATAATAATAATATACAGTTGAATAGCCAATCTATAGAAATCATCCATCAATATACTACCTTGGGAAGGCACTGCAAATAGACAATGAGTTAAGCCCAGGATTGAATATAAAGAGAAGAGTGAGCTAATTTGCTTGTGGAAGATTACATATCTGGAAAAATTCATAGGGGTCTGAAGCTGTTTCCACCTTTGTGAGTATAAATTACACAACTGAACCAACTCTAAAGAATCAGGATTTCCCTTCTCTAGTGTTGGAGGAAGGAGGTGACAGGAAGGAGGAAAATATCTGAGACCTTAATGTAATCATTAAATAAACAAATTAATAAAATTCTAAAAAAAAAGAATCAGAATGTCAGGTGACCCAAGTAACAATGGAGAAATACATGTTGTTTATAAATAGGCTATAGCATGTTTCCAACAATGACTTGTATAAGAGAAATGACATAAAACATCACAAATTATATTTATAACCAGAGGGGATCTGGAATGGTCAAATAACCAGAGCAAAGTTGAAATTATGAATAGTCTAAATGCTATGTGGATACATGTGAAATATTAAAGCCCTAGATGAAGGCTTGAAACATGGTGAATGCATCCTTTGAATTAGATTTGTGGAAAGACATAAACAAAAATTGCACAGAATGAGGTGTGGGGTAAGTCATCATCAACCTAGTAGAAAACCCAATAAAATTGGATCTCTAGATAATTGACAACATTTATGAGGGTAAAGGAACACTAACAGAAGGAGTCTCCACATCAATGAGATCAAAGAGTCATGGAAATATCAAATTCTCTGAAACAGAGCAGTCAAAGAAGATGTATCTCATTCACTGTACCCATCAAGCTGATAGGTGGAATAATTTTCTTTTAAACCCTTACCTTCCATCTTAGAATAAATACTGTGTATTGGTTCTAAAGCAGAAGAGTGGTAAGGGCTAGGCAATGGAGGTTAAATGACTTTCCCAGGATCACACAGGAAGATCACTAGGAAGTGTCTGAGCCAGATTTGAACCCAAGACCTCCCATTTCTAGGTCTAGCTTTCAATCCACTGAGCCACCCAGCTGCCCCCTGGAATAATTTTTAAGGAAGTAGAGATGAGGATGTGAGGGGAGAAGTTAAGTCTAAGGTTTTATTTCAAGATATTAGGAAGACTTTTTTTTAGATGTTGCAAGAAAAAAATAATTATCTGATGAATAACAAAATATAAGACTATTACAGTGGATAAAAAAATGAAATGAGTGAGGAAACAATGGTTAGTGGTTCTGAGCAAATTGATTTGTTAAGTAATGCATCCCAATTGCCTAACAAATCAGGATCATACCCTCTTCCTCAGCTTAGGGCTGGATCTCAAATATAGAGGGAGATAGATTTTTATACATTAAAAACAATTAAAATCAATTAAGGTTAGTTAATTAAAACAATACATTGGGTCATCTGATTTCTAATTGGAAGAAAGATTAAAGACTTTTCAGGTGGAGAGGGGGAGGATGAACAACTAACAAAATTCAGAAAAAGGCATGCCATTCCCTTGCTTCCAAGTGTCTGTAAGTAATCAAAGGAACATGGAAACAATCATCAATTGATCAACATGGAGCCAGTTTTTAGATAAGACACATGGGTTGCTTGAGTTGTATAATTGTGGGAAAACTCCTTGTATCAATCTTAGGATCATGATGGGTTTCTGGTCAGTATAACCTAGGACTTTAGTTAAGGGTCTCTAAGCAACAGGTAGAGATGATCCAGCTTCCCGGCCACACAAGGCTTGGTTCAAACAATGCAGTAGAGTTTTCTTCCAAGTCCTACAATTGAATAGTTTTCTCACAGGACAGAAATTGGCCAAGAACCATAATTGAATAGAAAGGGAAATAAGCTAAATCCAGAACCAAGTCACAAAGTGGATTCATTGTGGTTTATTCCACTTACTATTCCAGTGCCCTCAACTCCTTCACCAATGATGCTAAAAATATCCATTGAAAATGACTTTAAAAAATAAAGCCAGCTATGAAAAAGCTAAGCTAAGAAATAACCTTTCTGTTGGATTTACTGCTAAAAAAGAGGTGGTCTGTCTTTGCTAATAGAGTATAGCTGGACTTCTGGTCAGAATCACCAGGGTTAAAATCCTGCTTCTGGCATTTATTACCTGTGTGTCCTTAGACAAATAACTTATTTTCCATGTGTCTCAGCCAACTCTTTAGAATTTAACTAACAAGTAGTTATGTGTTCATTTCTCATAAGTTTTATATATATGTATATTATATTAATTGTATTATGTTATGTTATATTGTATTGTTTTGTATTATATTATATTATATTATCCATAATATAGAGATTTTATATTATAAATATAGATGTTTTGATAGAGTTTTTCATACAGGGAACGAGAGCACTATGTATATAGTGACTACCATATCTATATGAACTTGAATCTCTCTGGATGGGGCTCCTTCACCACTTACTTCAGCCTATTCCAGTCATATTCCAGTCCCTGGGATACAGTCACTAAACAGGGGTATTATGAAGATTCAACTGAGGCATCAAAAGGTCAGCCTTTTGGCGGGTCTCTTTTTGATCTTATTCCCTAATTCAAATAACTGAGTCTTTCTCTTCCTCTAATTCCCAGCCCCCCTGCATCACCTCATTTTTCATTTCTAATAAATGGATATTTTTCATCTTATATACCTAGGATTCTGTGCTAGTACACTGCCTCAAATATGTTTTGTCTGGACTGGGTCCTTTCCTAATTCTCAGGCCCAAGAACTGGCATCCTGCCCTAAGCCAAAGACATCCTTATATCTACTGCCTACAGCTAGATGACGCTGACAATATGTTCTCCCAACTTGTTGGGATGGCTCCCTGATGCCTACTGTTCCATCTCCTCAAGGCTAATTGATAACTTGTCCAGATCTCTGTATTACTTGTTGTCATACTCTGCTAACGCTTCACCCCCCACCCTGCCCTCGGTCTAGATTTCCTTTTGCGATGCTAGGATCCACTAAGACCATCTACCTTGTTCCAGTTATCCCAGGCTTGGCCATCGGACTATTCACTGAGTCTTGGAATTAATTATTTGGTGGAGTAGAAAAACAACTAAAAAATATTCCCTGCTTTTTCACTGAAGTGACTGATCAATTCAAATTAGTTTGTCTGTAGGCTCAGCCTAAAACTCAGGTTCTTGAGTCAGCTTAATCTTTCCAGGATTTTCTCAAATCAAGAATCTGTGTTTTGGTTTCTAGAAGCCTGACCCTCTGATCCAGGGTTGGTTATCAAACTATCACCTCCCTTATTTCAAACAACGAGTCTAAAGTTACCTTAAGTTCCTCCAAAGGCTGTCCCAGATCGATCCATTAGAGTACCTTCATTCCAAAATCCTCCGTGGGTTCACAAGATCAGAAGTGGTTTTACCTCTTTCTCTCTTTTCTTTCCTTTGCCAGCCTTTAGAAAACAAGCCTGAAACACAAGCAAAAACAGCTCAGTCAGAGCTATCTCAGTTTGGAAGAAGGAACGGCTTTGAAGATCATATGCTCTATAACTATATTGGTCATTTAGATGAATTCCAGGGTGGATTTCAAATGGTTTTCTCCTCTTGTTTCTGTGATAAAAGAAAGACTTAGGTATTTCAGTTCTCCTTTTTAATATATGATGAGGCTGTCCATTTCACACACATGGGTTCCAATGTGATTGAGATTTCTTTTCTTTAATTGAAATCACCCTCCTTGAATCAAAAAACAAGTGTTTTCACATTCAAAGAGAAAGAAATGTTCAAGCATCTGTCCTCTTTCTAATACATACTTAAGGACACACACACACACAAACCCACACACACTCCAAAGGTAAGGGAGCACTATTATGGCAAGGCAGCTCATGTAAGGAAGTACAAAGGGAAAGCTTTGCATAATGACAGTGTAGTAGCCCAAGCAGTAGGATTGGAGGAATGCTGCTTAGCAGCCACAAGAAATAACTGGACTCATGTCGTTGCCTCTACACCTCTTCTAACCTCACTGGAAGAGTCACTGGTGGAGATGGCCAAGAGTAGGGGGTCGGGGGTGCAGAGGGGGGTTGAAATAGCCCTCACAGGGAGCCATCTAGATGGAGCAGAAAAAAGCACTCAACCGGAAGAAGCCAAAAGACTTGAGTTCAAGACCTGATTTTGCTTTCCACTTTTTCTAAAATTTTTTAGCAAATGTCAAATTCTTATCCCCAAAGTATGGGTCTTTATTTCTGTCAAATACAAGGTTACTCTCATGCTTTAATACTATGTGTGGCATGTCTCTTCTCTTCTACTGACCTATTTTTCCATTTCTTAGCCAATACTAGGTAGTTTTGATAATTATTGCTTACAATACGGTTTAAGACAACATTTTTTACATTTTTTATTACTTTTTTAATACTTTTTTATTAATTCCTTTGATATTTTTATTTTTATTAATTCCTTTGATATTCTTGATCTTTTATTCTTCCAAATGAATTTTGTTATTTTTTCCTAATTCAGTAAAATTAGTTTTTTGTAATTTAATTGAGATTTCTGCCATTGGTTTATGACATTGAGCAAATTACAACTCATATATGCTTCACTTTCTAAACTGGCAAAAATGGACTTAATATTGGCTGATCCTCTACTGGGCCTGCATGCTGTGATTGGAAAGGTACCTAAAATATATGTTCCGTAGGTCCTAAAATTTTACCACTTAGGAATAGAATAATAGCATCCTAGCGTTATAATTATCCAGTCCAAATCCTTTATTCTTTTTTTTCAAACACTTATTAATATTCATTTTTAACATGGTTACATGATTCATGCTCCTCCTTTCCCCTTTGCCCCCCGCACTCCCCCCACCCATGGCTGAGGCACATTTCCACTAGTTTTGTCATGTGTCCTTGATCAAGACCAATTTCCAAATTGTTGGTAGTTGCATTGGTGTGGTAGTTTCGAGTCCACACCCTCAATCATGTCCACCCCGACCCATGCGTTCAAGCAGTTGTTTTTCTTAT